>NC_063273.1:13382500-13682500 GCF_910591885.1 Bombus terrestris | reverse complement strand
ACGTTACAACGTATAACGTTATGTATCATTACGTTACAACGTATAACGTTATATAGTATTACGTGATAACGTATAAAGTTATGATCTATTAGGTTACAACGTATAACATCATATTGGATCACTATATGATGTATAACGTTACATACTATTACCTTACATCGAATAACGTTTTATGGGACCACTATATGACGTAAAACGTTATATACTATTACGTTACAACGTATAACGTTATGTATTATTATGTCACAACGTTTAACTTTATGTACTATTCGATAATAACGTGTAACGTTATATTGGATCACTATATGATCTACATCGATATGTACTATTACGTTATAACGTATAACGTTATATTGCATCACTATATGATGTATATCGTTATGTACTATTACATAATAACGTGTAACGTTATATTTAATCACTATATGATGTATAACGTTATATACTATTACGTAATAACGTATAACGTTATGTACTATTACGTTATAACGTATAACGTTATATTGGATCACTATATGATGTGTAACGTTATATACTATTACGTTACAACGTGAAACGTTTTATACTATTATGTTAGAAAGTATAACGTTATATTGGATCACTATATGATGTATAACGTTACATACTATTACGTTACAACGTATAATGTTATATACTATTACGTTATAACGTATAACGTTATACTAGATCACTACATGACGTAAAACGTTATATACTATTACGTTACAACGTATAACGTTATGTATTATTACGTTACAACGTATAACGTTATGTACTATTACGTTATAACGTATAACGTTATATTGGATCACTATATGATGTGTAATGTTATATAATATTACGTTACAACGTGAAACGTTATGTACTATTATGTTAGAACGTATGACGTTATATTGGATGACTATATGATGTTTAACGTTACATACTATTACGTTACAACGTATAACGTTATGTACTATCACGTTATAACGTATAACGTTATATTAGATCACTATATGACGTAAAACGTTATATACTATTACGTTACAACGTATAACGTTATGTATTATTACGTTACAACGTATAACGTTATGTACTATTACGTTACAACATATAACGTTGTGTACTATTACGTTATAACCTATAACGATATATCGGTTCACTATATGATGTATAAGGTTATGTACTATTACGTGACAACGTATAACGTTATGTATTTTTACGTTACAACGTATAACGTTATGTACTATTACGTTATTACGTATAATATTATACTGGATCACTATTTGATGTATATCGTTACATACTATTACGTTACACCGAATAACGTTATATTGGATCACTATATGACGTAAAACGTTATATAGTATTACGTTACAACGTATAACGTTATGCATTATTACGTTACAACGTATAACGTTATGTACTATTACGTTATAACGTATAACGTTATACTAGATCACTATATGACGTAAAACGTTATATACTATTACGTTACAACGTATAACGTTATGTATTATTACGTTACAACGTATAACGTTATGTACTATTACGTTATAACGTATAACGTTATACTAGATCACTATATGACGTAAAACGTTATATACTATTACGTTACAACGTATAACGTTATGTATTATTACGTTACAACGTATAACGTTATGTACTATTACGTTATAACGTATAACGTTATATTGGATCGCTATATGATGTGTAACGTTACATACTATTACGTTACAACGTATAACGTTATGTACTATTACGTTATAACGTATAACGTTATACTAGATCCCTATATGACGTAAAACGTTATATACTATTACGTTACAACGTATAACGTTATGTATTATTACGTTACAACGTATAACGATATATAGTATTACGTGATAACCTATAAAGTTATGATCTATTAAGTTGCAACGTATAACACTATATTGGATCACTATATGATGTATAACGTTACATACTATTACCTTACATCGAATAACGTTTTATTGGACCACTATATGACGTAAAACGTTATATACTATTACGTTACAACGTATAACGTTATGTATTATTATGTCACAACGTTTAACTTTATGTACTATTACGCTATAGCGTATAACGTTAAATTGGATCACTATATGATGTATAACGTTATATACTATTACGTTATAAAGTATAACGTTTTATTGGATCACTATATTTTGTATATCGTTATGTACTATTACATAATAACGTGTAACGTTATATTGGATCACTATATGATGTACATCGATATGTACTATTACGTTATAACGTATAACGTTATATTGGATCACTATATGATGTATATCGTTATGTACTATTACATAATAACGTGTAACGTTATGTTGGATCACTATATGATGTATAACGTTATATACTATTACGTAATAACGTATAACGTTATGTACTATTACGTTATAACGTATAACGTTATATTGGATCACTATATGATGTGTAACGTTATATACTATAACGTTACAACGTGAAACGTTATATACTATTATGTTAGAAAGTATAACGTTATATTGGATCACTATATGATGTATAACGTTACATACTATTACGTTACAACGTATAACGTTATGTAGTATTACGTTATAACGTATAACGTTACATACTATTACGTTACATCGAATAACGTTATATTGGATCACTATATGACGTAAAACGTTATATACTATTACGTTACAACGTATAACGTTATCCTCTATTACGTTATAACGTATAACGCTATATTAGAATCACTATATGACGTATAACGTTAAATACTATTACGTAATAACGTATAACGCTATGTACTATTACGTTATAACGTATAACGTTATATTGGATCGCTATATGCTGTGTAATGTTATATAATATTACGTTACAACGTGAAACGTTATGTACTATTCAGTTAGAACGTATGACGTTATATTGGATCACTATATGATGTATAACGTTACATACTATTACGTTACAACGTATAATGTTATGTACTATTACGTTATAACGTATAACGTTATACTAGATCACTATATGACGTAAAACGTTATATACTATTACGTTACAACGTATAACGTTATGTATTATTACGTTACAACGTATAACGTTATGTACTATTACGTTATAACGTATAACGTTATATTGGATCGCTATATGATGTGTAATGTTATATAATATTACGTTACAACGTGAAACGTTATGTACTATTATGTTAGAACGTATGACGTTATATTGGATGACTATATGATGTTTAACGTTACATACTATTACGTTACAACGTATAACGTTATGTGCTATCACGTTATAACGTATAACGTTATATTAGATCACTATATGACGTAAAACGTTATATACTATTACGTTACAACGTATAACGTTATGTATTATTACGTTACAACGTATAACGTTATGTACTATTACGTTACAACATATAACGTTGTGTACTATTACGTTATAACGTATAACGATATATCGGTTCACTATATGATGTATAAGGTTATGTACTATTACGTGACAACGTATAACGTTATGTATTTTTACGTTACAACGTATAACGTTATGTACTATTACGTTATTACGTATAATATTATACTGGATCACTATTTGATGTATATCGTTACATACTACTACGTTACACCGAATAACGTTATATTGGATCACTATATGACGTAAAACGTTATACTCTATTACGTTACAACGTATAACGTTATGCATTATTACGTTACAACGTATAACGTTATGTACTATTACGTTATAACGTATAACGTTATACTAGATCCCTATATGACGTAAAACGTTATATACTATTACGTTACAACGTATAACGTTATGTATTATTACGTTACAACGTATAACGTTATGTACTATTACGTTATAACGTATAACGTTATACTAGAACACTATATGACGTAAAACGTTATATACTATTACGTTACAACGTATAACGTTATGTATTATTACGTTACAACGTATAACGTTATGTACTATTACGATATAACGTATAACGTTATATTGGATCGCTATATGATGTGTAACGTTACATACTATTACGTTACAACGTATAACGTTATGTACTAGTACGTTATAACGTATAACGTTATACTAGATCACTATATGACGTAAAACGTTATATACTATTACGTTACAACGTATAACGTTATGTATTATTACGTTACAACGTATAACGTTATATAGTATTACGTGATAACGTATAAAGTTATGATCTATTAAGTTACAACGTATAACACTATATTGGATCACTATATGATGTATAACGTTACATACTATTACCTTACATCGAATAACGTTTTATTGGACCACTATATGACGTAAAACGTTATACACTATTACGTTACAACGTATAACGTTATGTATTATTATGTTACAACGTTTAACTTTATGTACTATTACGCTATAGCGTATAACGTTAAATTGGATCACTATATGATGTATAACGTTATATACTATTACGTTATAACGTATAACGTTTTATTGGATCACTATATTTTGTATATCGTCATGTAATATTACATAATAACGTATAACGTTATATTGGATCACTATATGATGTGTAACGTTATATACTATTACGTTACAACGTGAAACGTTATGTACTACTATGTTAGAAAGTATAACGTTATATTGGATCACTATATGATGTATAACGTTACATACTATTACGTTACAACGTATAACGTTATGTACTATTACGTTATAACGTATAACGTTATATTGGATCACTATATGTTGTATAGCGTCATATACTATTACGTTACACCGTATAACGTTATGTACTATTACGTTATAACGTATAACGATATATTGGTCCACTATATGATGTATAAGGTTATATACTATTACGTTACAGCGTATAACGTTATATAGTATTACGTTATAACGTATAACGTTACATACTATTACGTTACATCGAATAACGTTATATTGGATCACTATATGACGTAAAACGTTATATACTATGACGTTACAACGTATAACGTTATGTTGTGTTACGTTATAACGTATAACGCTATATTAGAATCACTATATGACGTATAACGTTAAATACTATTACGTAATAACGTACAACGTTATATTAGATCACTATATGACGTAAAACGTTATATACTATTACGTTACAACGTGAAACGTTATGTACTATTACGTTACAACGTATAACGTTATGTACTATTGCGTTACAACGTATAACGTTATGTACTATTACGTTATAACGTATAGCGTTATGTACTATTACGCTATAATGTATAACGTTATGTACTATTACGTTATAACGTATAACGTTATATTGGATCACTATATGATGTGTAACGTTAAATACTATTACGTTACAACGTGAAACGTTATGTACTATTATGTTACAAAGTATAACGTTATATTGGTTCACTATATGATGTGTAATGTTATATAATATTACGTTACAACGTGAAACGTTATGTACTATTATGTTATAACGTATAACGTTATATTGGATCCCTATATGATGTGTAACGTTATATACTATCACGTTACAACGTGAAACGTTATGTACTATTACGTTACAACGTATAACGTTATGTACTATTGCGTTACAACGTATAACGTTATGTACTATTACGTTATAACGTATAGCGTTATGTACTATTACGCTATAATGTATAACGTTATGTACTATTACGTTATAACGTATAACGTTATATTGGATCGCTATACGATGTGTAATGTTATATAATATTACGTTACAACGTGAAACGTTATGTACTATTACGTTACAACGTATAACGTCATGTACTATTACGTTACAACGTATAACGTTATGTACTATTACGTTATAACGTATAACGATATATTGGTTCACTATATGATGTATAAGGTTATATACTATTACGTTACAGCGTATAACGTTATATAGTATTACGTTATAACGTATAACGTTACATACTATTACGTTACATCGAATAACGTTATATTGGATCACTATATGACGTAAAACGTTATATACTATGACGTTACAACGTATAACGTTATGTTGTGTTACGTTATAACGTATAACGCTATATTAGAATCACTATATGACGTATAACGTTAAATACTATTACGTAATAACGTATAACGTTATATTAGATCACTATATGACGTAAAACGTTATATACTATTACGTTACAACGTATAACGTTATGTATTATTACGTTATAACGTATAACGTTATATTGGATCACTATATGATGTGTAACGTTATATACTATTACGTTACAACGTGAAACGTTACGTACTATTATGTTAGAAAGTATAACGTTATATTGGTTCACTATATGATGTATAACGTTACATACTATTACGTTACAACGTATAACGTTATATTGGATCACTATATCATGTGTAACATTATATACCATTACGCTACAACGTATAACGTTATGTACTATTACGTAATAATGTATAACGTTATGTACTATTACGTTATAACGTATATCGTTATATTGGATCGCTATATGATGTGTAACGTTATATACTATCACGTTACAACGTGAAACGTTATGTACTATTAAGTTACAACGTATAACGTTATGTACTATTACGTTATTACGTATAATATTATACTGGATCACTATTTGAAGTATAACGTTACATACTATTACCTTACATCGAATAACGTTTTATTGGACCACTATATGACGTAAAACGTTATATACTATTACGTTACAACGTATAACGTTATGTATTATTATGTTACAACGTTTAACTTTATGTACTATTACGCTATAGCGTATAACGTTAAATTGGATCACTATATGATGTATAACGTTATGTACTATTACATAATAACGTGTAACGTTATATTGGATCACTATATGATGTACATCGATATGTACTATTACGCTATAAAGTATAACGTTATATTGGATCACTATATGATGTATATCGTTATGTACTATTACATAATAACGTGTAACGTTATATTGGATCACTATATGATGTATAACGTTATATACTATTACGTAATAACGTATAACGTTATGTACTATTACGTTGGAACGTATAACGTTATATTGGATCGCTATATGATGTGTAATGTTATATAATATTACGTTACAACGTGAAACGTTATGTACTATTATGTTATAACGTATAACGTTATGTACTATTACGCTATAACGTATAACGATATATTGGTTCACTATATGATGTATAAGGTTATATACTATTACGTTACAACGTATAACATTATGTAGTATTACGTTATAACGTATAACGTTACATACTATTACGTTACATCGAATAACGTTATATTGGATCACTATATGATGTAAAACGTTATATACTATTACGTTACAACGTATAACGTTATCCTCTATTACGTTATAACGTATAACGTTATATTGGATCACTATATGATGTGTAACATTATATACCATTACGCTACAACGTATAACGTTGTGTACTATTACGCTATAATGTATAACGTTATGTACTATTACGTTATAACGTATAACGTTATATTGGATCGCTATATGATGTGTAATGTTATATAATATTACGTTACAACGTGAAACGTTATGTACTATTATGTTAGAACGTATGACGTTATATTGGATGACTATATGATGTTTAACGTTACATACTATTACGTTACAACGTATAACGTTATGTACTATTACGTTACAACATGTAACATTGTGTACTATTACGTTATAATGTATAACGATATATCGGTTCACTATATGATGTATAAGGTTATATACTATTACGTTACAACGTATTACGTTATGTACTATTACGTTACAACGTATAACGTTATGTACTATTACGTTATTACGTATAATATTATACAGGATCACTATTTGATGTATATCGTTACATACTACTACGTTACACCGAATAACGTTATATTGGATCACTATATGACGTAAAACGTTATATACTATTACGTTACAACGTATAACGTTATGTACTATCACGTTATAACGTATAACGCTATATTGGATCACTATATGACGTATAACGTTAAATACTATTACGTAATAACGTATAACGTTATGTACTATTGCGTTACAACGTATAACGTTATGTACTATTACGTTATAACGTATAGCGTTATGTACTATTACGCTATAATGTATAACGTTATGTACTATTACGTTATAACGTATAACGTTATATTGGATCGCTATATGATGTGTAACGTTATATACTATCACGTTACAACGTGAAACGTTATGTACTATTACGTTACAACGTATAACGTTATGTACTATTGCGTTACAACGTATAACGTTATGTACTATTACGTTATAACGTATAGCGTTATGTACTATTACGCTATAATGTATAACGTTATGTACTATTACGTTATAACGTATAACGTTATATTGGATCGCTATATGATGTGTAATGTTATATAATATTACGTTACAACGTGAAACGTTATGTACTATTACGTTACAACGTATAACGTCATGTACTATTACGTTACAACGTATAACGTTATGTACTATTACGTTATAACGTATAACGATATATTGGTTCACTATATGATGTATAAGGTTATATACTATTACGTTACAGTGTATAACGTTATATAGTATTACGTTATAACGTATAACGTTACATACTATTACGTTACATCGAATAACGTTATATTGGATCACTATATGACGTAAAACGTTATATACTATGACGTTACAACGTATAACGTTATGTTGTGTTACGTTATAACGTATAACGCTATATTAGAATCACTATATGACGTATAACGTTAAATACTATTACGTAATAACGTATAACGTTATATTAGATCACTATATGACGTAAAACGTTATATACTATTACGTTACAACGTATAACGTTATGTATTATTACGTTATAACGTATAACGTTATATTGGATCACTATATGATGTGCAACGTTATATACTATTACGTTACAACGTGAAACGTTACGTACTATTATGTTAGAAAGTATAACGTTATATTGGTTCACTATATGATGTATAACGTTACATACTATTACGTTACAACGTATAACGTTATATTGGATCACTATATCATGTGTAACATTATATACCATTACGCTACAACGTATAACGTTATGTACTATTACGTAATAATGTATAACGTTATGTACTATTACGTTATAACGTATATCGTTATATTGGATCGCTATATGATGTGTAACGTTATATACTATCACGTTACAACGTGAAACGTTATGTACTATTAAGTTACAACGTATAACGTTATGTACTATTACGTTATTACGTATAATATTATACTGGATCACTATTTGAAGTATAACGTTACATACTATTACCTTACATCGAATAACGTTTTATTGGACCACTATATGACGTAAAACGTTATATACTATTACGTTACAACGTATAACGTTATGTATTATTATGTTACAACGTTTAACTTTATGTACTATTACGCTATAGCGTATAACGTTAAATTGGATCACTATATGATGTATAACGTTATGTACTATTACATAATAACGTGTAACGTTATATTGGATCACTATATGATGTACATCGATATGTACTATTACGCTATAAAGTATAACGTTATATTGGATCACTATATGATGTATATCGTTATGTACTATTACATAATAACGTGTAACGTTATATTGGATCACTATATGATGTATAACGTTATATACTATTACGTAATAACGTATAACGTTATGTACTATTACGTTGGAACGTATAACGTTATATTGGATCGCTATATGATGTGTAATGTTATATAATATTACGTTACAACGTGAAACGTTATGTACTATTATGTTATAACGTATAACGTTATGTACTATTACGCTATAACGTATAACGATATATTGGTTCACTATATGATGTATAAGGTTATATACTATTACGTTACAACGTATAACATTATGTAGTATTACGTTATAACGTATAACGTTACATACTATTACGTTACATCGAATAACGTTATATTGGATCACTATATGATGTAAAACGTTATATACTATTACGTTACAACGTATAACGTTATCCTCTATTACGTTATAACGTATAACGTTATATTGGATCACTATATGATGTGTAACATTATATACCATTACGCTACAACGTATAACGTTGTGTACTATTACGCTATAATGTATAACGTTATGTACTATTACGTTATAACGTATAACGTTATATTGGATCGCTATATGATGTGTAATGTTATATAATATTACGTTACAACGTGAAACGTTATGTACTATTATGTTAGAACGTATGACGTTATATTGGATGACTATATGATGTTTAACGTTACATACTATTACGTTACAACGTATAACGTTATGTACTATTACGTTACAACATGTAACATTGTGTACTATTACGTTATAATGTATAACGATATATCGGTTCACTATATGATGTATAAGGTTATATACTATTACGTTACAACGTATTACGTTATGTACTATTACGTTACAACGTATAACGTTA
Organism: Bombus terrestris; assembly: GCF_910591885.1. Lineage (NCBI taxonomy): Eukaryota > Metazoa > Arthropoda > Insecta > Hymenoptera > Apidae > Bombus > Bombus terrestris. Next base: position 13,672,065 of record NC_063273.1, on the reverse strand, counting down.
TGTACTATTACGTTATTACGTATAATATTATACAGGATCACTATTTGATGTATATCGTTACATACTACTACGTTACACCGAATAACGTTATATTGGATCACTATATGACGTAAAACGTTATATACTATTACGTTACAACGTATAACGTTATGTACTATCACGTTATAACGTATAACGCTATATTGGATCACTATATGACGTATAACGTTAAATACTATTACGTAATAACGTATAACGTTATGTACTATTGCGTTACAACGTATAACGTTATGTACTATTACGTTATAACGTATAGCGTTATGTACTATTACGCTATAATGTATAACGTTATGTACTATTACGTTATAACGTATAACGTTATATTGGATCGCTATATGATGTGTAACGTTATATACTATCACGTTACAACGTGAAACGTTATGTACTATTACGTTACAACGTATAACGTTATGTACTATTGCGTTACAACGTATAACGTTATGTACTATTACGTTATAACGTATAGCGTTATGTACTATTACGCTATAATGTATAACGTTATGTACTATTACGTTATAACGTATAACGTTATATTGGATCACTATATGATGTGTAACGTTAAATACTATTACGTTACAACGTGAAACGTTATGTACTATTATGTTAGAAAGTATAACGTTATATTGGTTCACTATATGATGTGTAATGTTATATAATATTACGTTACAACGTGAAACGTTATGTACTATTATGTTATAACGTATAACGTTATATTGGATCCCTATATGATGTGTAACGTTATATACTATCACGTTACAACGTGAAACGTTATGTACTATTACGTTACAACGTATAACGTTATGTACTATTGCGTTACAACGTATAACGTTATGTACTATTACGTTATAACGTATAGCGTTATGTACTATTACGCTATAATGTATAACGTTGTGTACTATTACGTTATAACGTATAACGTTATATTGGATCGCTATATGATGTGTAATGTTATATAATATTACGTTACAACGTGAAACGTTATGTACTATTACGTTACAACGTATAACGTCATGTACTATTACGTTACAACGTGAAACGTTACGTACTATTATGTTAGAAAGTATAACGTTATATTGGTTCACTATATGATGTATAACGTTACATACTATTACGTTACAACGTATAACGTTATATTGGATCACTATATCATGTGTAACATTATATACCATTACGCTACAACGTATAACGTTATGTACTATTACGTAATAATGTATAACGTTATGTACTATTACGTTATAACGTATATCGTTATATTGGATCGCTATATGATGTGTAATGTTATATAATATCACGTTACAACGTGAAACGTTATGTACTATTACGTTACAACGTATAACGTTATGTACTATTGCGTTACAACGTATAACGTTATGTACTATTACGTTATAACGTATAGCGTTATGTACTATTACGCTATAATGTATAACGTTATGTACTATTACGTTATAACGTATAACGTTATATTGGATCACTATATGATGTGTAACGTTAAATACTATTACGTTACAACGTGAAACGTTATGTACTATTATGTTAGAAAGTATAACGTTATATTGGTTCACTATATGATGTGTAATGTTATATAATATTACGTTACAACGTGAAACGTTATGTACTATTATGTTATAACGTATAACGTTATATTGGATCCCTATATGATGTGTAACGTTATATACTATCACGTTACAACGTGAAACGTTATGTACTATTACGTTACAACGTATAACGTTATGTACTATTGCGTTACAACGTATAACGTTATGTACTATTACGTTATAACGTATAGCGTTATGTACTATTACGCTATAATGTATAACGTTGTGTACTATTACGTTATAACGTATAACGTTATATTGGATCGCTATATGATGTGTAATGTTATATAATATTACGTTACAACGTAAAACGTTATGTACTATTACGTTACAACGTATAACGTCATGTACTATTACGTTACAACGTGAAACGTTACGTACTATTATGTTAGAAAGTATAACGTTATATTGGTTCACTATATGATGTATAACGTTACATACTATTACGTTACAACGTATAACGTTATATTGGATCACTATATCATGTGTAACATTATATACCATTACGCTACAACGTATAACGTTATGTACTATTACGTAATAATGTATAACGTTATGTACTATTACGTTATAACGTATATCGTTATATTGGATCGCTATATGATGTGTAATGTTATATAATATTACGTTACAACGTGAAACGTTATGTACTATTACGTTACAACGTATAACGCTATATTGGATCACTATATGACGTATAAAGTTGAATACTATTACGTAATAACGTATAACGTTATGTACTATTACGTTATAACGTATAACGTTATATTGGATCACTATATGATGTGTAACGTTAAATACTATTACTTTACAACGTATAACGTTATGTGCTATTACGTTATAATGTATAGCGTTATGTACTATTACGTTATAACGTATAACGTTATATTGGATCACTATATGATGTGTAATGTTATATAATATTACGTTACAGCGTGAAACGCTATGTACTATTATGTTAGAACGTATAACGTTATATTGGATGACTATATGATGTTTAACGTTACATACTATTACGTTACAACGTATAACGTTATGTACTATTACGTTATTACGTATAATATTATATTGGATCACTATTTGAAGTACAACGTTACATACTATCACGTTACATCGAATAACGTTATATTGGATCACTATATGACGTAAAACGTTATATACTATGACGTTACAACGTATAACGTTATGTAGTATTACGTTATAACTTATAACGCTATATTGGATCACTATATGACGTATAACGTTAAATACTATTACGTAATAACGTATAACGTTATGTACTATTACGTTATAACGTATAACGTTATATTGGATCACTATATGATGTGTAACGTTAAATACTATTACGTTACAACGTGAAACGTTATGTACTATTATGTTGGAAAGTATAACGCTATATTAGATCACTATATGACGTAAAACGTTATATACTATTACGTTACAACGTATAACGTTATGTAGTATTACGTTATAACGTATAACGCTATATTGGATCACTATATGACGTATAACGTTAAATACTATTACGTAATAACGTATAACGTTATGTACTATTATGTTAGAACGTATGACTTTATATTGGATCACTATATGATGTATAACGTCACATACTATTACGTTACAACGTATAACGGTATGTACTATTACGTTATAACGTATAACGTTATATTAGATCACTATATGACGTAAAACGTTATATACTATTACGTTACAACGTATAACGTTATATTGGATCTCTATATGATGTGTAACGTTATATACTATTACGTTACAGCGTGAAACGTTATGTACTATTAACGTTAGAAAGTATAACGTTATATTGGATCACTATATGATGTATAACGTTACATACTATTACGTTACAACGTATAACGTTATGTACTATTACGTTATAACGTATAACGTTATACTAGATCACTATATGACGTAAAACGTTTTATACTATTACGTTACAACGTATAACGTTATGTATTATTACGTTACAACGTATAACGTTATGTACTATTACGTTATAACGTATAACGTTATGCACTATTACGCTATAACGTATAACGATATATTGGTTCACTATATGATGTATAAGGTTACATACTATTAAGTTACAACGTATAACGTTATGTACTATTACGTTATAACGTATAACGTTATATTAGATCACTATATGACGTAAAACGTTATATACTATTACGTTACAACGTATAACGTTATGTACTATTACGTTATTACATATAATATTATCACTATTTGATGTATAAGGATGTAATAGGATCACTATTTGATGTATAAGGTTATATACTATTACGTTACAACGTATAACGTTATGTACTATTACGTTATAACGTATAACGTTATATTGGATCACTATATGATGTATAACGTTATATACTATTACGTTATAACGTATAACGTTATATTGGAGCACTATATGATGTATAACGTCACATACTATTACGTTACAACGTATAACGTTATGTGCTATTACGTTATAACGTATAACGTTATACTAGATCACTATATGACGTAAAACGTTATATACTATTACGTTACAACGTATAACGTTATGTATTATTACGTTACAACGTATAACGTTATATAGTATTACGTGATAATGTATAAAGTTATGATCTATTACGTTACAACGTATAACATTATATTGGATCACTATATGATGTATAACGTTACATACTATTACCTTACATCGAATAACGTTTTATTGGACCACTATATGACGTAAAACGTTATATACTATTACGTTACAACGTATAACGTTATGTATTATTACGTTACAACGTATAACGTTAAATACTATTACGTTACAACGTATAACGTTATGTATTATTACGTTACAACGTATAACGTTATGTACTATTACGTTATAACGTATAACGTTATGTACTATTACGTTATAACGTATAACGATATATTGGTTCACTATATGATGTATAAGGTTATATACTATTACGTTACAACGTATAACGTCATGTAGTATTACGATATAACGTATAACGTTACATACTATTACGTTACATCGAATAACGTTATATTGGATCACTATATGACGTAAAACGTTATATACTATTACGCTACAACGTATAACGTTATCCTCTATTACGTTATAACGTATAACGCTATATTAGAATCACTATATGACGTATAACGTTAAATAATATTACGTAATAACGTATAACGTTAAATACTATTACTTTACAACGTATAACGTTATGCACTATTACGTTATAACGTATAACGATATATTGGTTCACTATATGATGTATAAGGTTACATACTATTAAGTTACAACGTATAACGTTATGTACTATTACGTTATAACGTATAACGTTATATTAGATCACTATATGACGTAAAACGTTATATACTATTACGTTACAACGTATAACGTTATGTACTATTACGTTATTACATATAATATTATCACTATTTGATGTATAAGGATGTAATAGGATCACTATTTGATGTATAAGGTTATATACTATTACGTTACAACGTATAACGTTATGTACTATTACGTTATAACGTATAACGTTATATTGGATCACTATATGATGTATAACGTTATATACTATTACGTTATAACGTATAACGTTATATTGGAGCACTATATGATGTATAACGTCACATACTATTACGTTACAACGTATAACGTTATGTGCTATTACGTTATAACGTATAACGTTATACTAGATCACTATATGACGTAAAACGTTATATACTATTACGTTACAACGTATAACGTTATGTATTATTACGTTACAACGTATAACGTTATATAGTATTACGTGATAATGTATAAAGTTATGATCTATTACGTTACAACGTATAACATTATATTGGATCACTATATGATGTATAACGTTACATACTATTACCTTACATCGAATAACGTTTTATTGGACCACTATATGACGTAAAACGTTATATACTATTACGTTACAACGTATAACGTTATGTATTATTACGTTACAACGTATAACGTTAAATACTATTACGTTACAACGTATAACGTTATGTATTATTACGTTACAACGTATAACGTTATGTACTATTACGTTATAACGTATAACGTTATGTACTATTACGTTATAACGTATAACGATATATTGGTTCACTATATGATGTATAAGGTTATATACTATTACGTTACAACGTATAACGTCATGTAGTATTACGATATAACGTATAACGTTACATACTATTACGTTACATCGAATAACGTTATATTGGATCACTATATGACGTAAAACGTTATATACTATTACGTTACAACGTATAACGTTATCCTCTATTACGTTATAACGTATAACGCTATATTAGAATCACTATATGACGTATAACGTTAAATAATATTACGTAATAACGTATAACGTTAAATACTATTACTTTACAACGTATAACGTTATGTGCTATTACGTTATAATGTATAACGTTATGTACTATTACGTTATAACGTATAACATTATATTGGATCACTATATGATGTGTAACGTTAAATACTATTACTTTACAACGTATAACGTTATGTGCTATTACGTTATAATGTATAACGTTATGTACTATTACGTTACAACGTATAACGTTATGTACTATTACGTTATTACGTATAATATTATACTGGATCACTATTTGAACTATAACGTTACATACTATTACCTTACATCGAATAACGTTTTATTGGACCACTATATGACGTAAAACGTTATATACTATTACGTTCCAACGTATAACGTTATGTATTATTATGTTACAACGTTTAACTTTATGTACTATTACGCTATAGCGTATAACGTTAAATTGGATCACTATATGATGTATAACGTTATGTACTATTACATAATAACGTGTAACGTTATATTGGATCACTATATGATGTACATCGATATGTACTATTACGTTATAACGTATTACGTTATATTGGATCACTATATGATGTGTAATGTTATATAATATTACGTTACAACGTGAAACGTTATGTACTATTATGTTATAACGTATAACGTTATATTGGAACACTATATGATGTGTAACGTTATATACTATTACGTTACAACGTATAACGTTATGTAGTATTACGTTATAACGTATAACGCTATATTGGATCACTATATGATGTGTAACGTTAAATACTATTACTTTACAACGTATAACGTTATGTGCTATTACGTTATTACGTATAATATTATATTGGATCACTATTTGAAGTATAACGTTACATACTATTACGTTACATCGAATAACGTTATATTGGATCACTATATGACGTAAAACGTTATATACTATGACGTTACAACGTATAACGTTATGTAGTATTACGTTATAACGTATAACGCTATATTGGATCACTATATGACGTATAACGTTGAATACTATTACGTAATAACGTATAACGTTATGTACTATTACGTTATAACGTATAACGATATATTGGTTCACTATATGATGTATAAGGTTATATACTATTACGTTACAACGTATAACGTTATGTAGTATTACGTTATAACGTATAACGTTACATACCATTACGTTACATCGAATAACGTTATATTGGATCACTATATGCCGTAAAACGTTATATACTATTACGTTACAACGTATAACGTTATCCTCTATTACGTTATAACGTATAACGCTATATTAGAATCACTATATGACGTATAACGTTAAATACTATTACGTAATAACGTATAACGCTATGTACTATTACGTTATAACGTATAACGTTATATTGGATCACTATATGATGTGTAACATTATATACCATTACGCTACAACGTATAACGTTATGTACTTTTACGTAATAATGTATAACGTTATGTACTATTACGTTATAACGTATAACGTTATATTGGATCGCTATATGATGTGTAATGTTATATAATATTACGTTACAACGTGAAACGTTATGTACTATTATGTTAGAACGTATGACGTTATATTGGATGACTATATGATGTTTAACGTTACATACTATTACGTTACAACGTATAACGTTATGTACTATCACGTTATAACGTATAACGTTATATTAGATCACTATATGACGTAAAACGTTATATACTATTAAGTTACAACGTATAACGTTCTGTATTATTACGTTACAACGTATAACGTTATGTATTATAATGTTACAACGTTTAACTTTATGTACTATTACGCTATAGCGTATAACGTTAAATTGGATCACTATATGATGTATAACGTTATATACTATTACGTTATAACGTATAACGTTATATTGGATCACTATATTTTGTATATCGTTATGTACTATTACTTAATAACGTCTAACGTTATATTGGATCACTATATGATGTACATCGATATGTACTATTACGTTATAACGTATAACGTTATATTGGATGACTATATGATGTTTAACGATACATACTATTACGTTACAACGTATAACGTTATGTATTATTATGTTACAACGTTTAACTTTATGTACTATTACGCTATAGCGTATAACGTTAAATTGGATCACTACATGACGTAAAACATTATATATTATTACGTTACAACGTATAACGTTATGTACTATTACGTTATAACGTATAACGTTATGTACTATTACGCTATAATGTATAACGTTATGTACTATTACGTTATAACGTATAACGTTATATTGGATCTCTATATGATGTGTAATGTTATATAATATTACGTTACAACGTGAAACGTTATGTACTATTATGTTATAACGTATAACGTTATATTGGATCACTATATGATGTGTAACGTTATATACTATTACGTTACAACGTGAAACGTTATGTACTATTATGTTAGAAAGTATAACGTTATATTGGATCACTATATGATGTGTCACGTTACATAATATTACGTTACAACGTATAACGTTATGTACTATTACGTTACAACGTATAACGTTATGTATTATTACATTACAACGTATAACGTTATGTACTATTACGTTACAACGTATAACGTTATGTACTATCACGTTATAACGTATAACGCTATATTGGATCACTATATGACGTATAACGTTAAATACTATTACGTAATAACGTATAACGTTATGTACTATTGCGTTACAACGTATAACGTTATGTACTATTACGTTATAACGTATAGCGTTATGTACTATTACGCTATAATGTATAACGTTATGTACTATTACGTTATAACGTATAACGATATATTGGATCGCTATATGATGTGTAACGTTATATACTATCACGTTACAACGTGAAACGTTATGTACTATTACGTTACAACGTATAACGTTATGTACTATTGCGTTACAACGTATAACGTTATGTACTATTACGTTATAACGTATAGCGTTATGTACTATTACGCTATAATGTATAACGTTATGTACTATTACGTTATAACGTATAACGTTATATTGGATCACTATATGATGTGTAACGTTAAATACTATTACGTTACAGCGTGAAACGTTATGTACTATTATGTTAGAAAGTATAACGTTATATTGGTTCACTATATGATGTGTAATGTTATATAATATTACGTTACAACGTGAAACGTTATGTACTATTATGTTATAACGTATAACGTTATATTGGATCCCTATATGATGTGTAACGTTATATACTATCACGTTACAACGTGAAACGTTATGTACTATTACGTTACAACGTATAACGTTATGTACTATTGCGTTACAACGTATAACGTTATGTACTATTACGTTATAACGTATAGCGTTATGTACTATTACGCTATAATGTATAACGTTATGTACTATTACGTTATAACGTATAACGTTATATTGGATCGCTATATGATGTGTAATGTTATATAATATTACGTTACAACGTGAAACGTTATGTACTATTACGTTACAACGTATAACGTCATGTACTATTACGTTACAACGTATAACGTTATGTACTATTACGTTATAACGTATAACGATATATTGGTTCACTATATGATGTATAAGGTTATATACTATTACGTTACAGCGTATAACGTTATATAGTATTACGTTATAACGTATAACGTTACATACTATTACGTTACATCGAATAACGTTATATTGGATCACTATATGACGTAAAACGTTATATACTATGACGTTACAACGTATAACGTTATGTTGTGTTACGTTATAACGTATAACGCTATATTAGAATCACTATATGACGTATAACGTTAAATACTATTACGTAATAACGTATAACGTTATATTAGATCACTATATGACGTAAAACGTTATATACTATTACGTTACAACGTATAACGTTATGTATTATTACGTTATAACGTATAACGTTATATTGGATCACTATATGATGTGTAACGTTATATACTATTACGTTACAACGTGAAACGTTACGTACTATTATGTTAGAAAGTATAACGTTATATTGGTTCACTATATGATGTATAACGTTACATACTATTACGTTACAACGTATAACGTTATATTGGATCACTATATCATGTGTAACATTATATACCATTACGCTACAACGTATAACGTTATGTACTATTACGTAATAATGTATAACGTTATGTACTATTACGTTATAACGTATATCGTTATATTGGATCGCTATATGATGTGTAACGTTATATACTATCACGTTACAACGTGAAACGTTATGTACTATTAAGTTACAACGTATAACGTTATGTACTATTACGTTATTACGTATAATATTATACTGGATCACTATTTGAAGTATAACGTTACATACTATTACCTTACATCGAATAACGTTTTATTGGACCACTATATGACGTAAAACGTTATATACTATTACGTTACAACGTATAACGTTATGTATTATTATGTTACAACGTTTAACTTTATGTACTACTACGCTATAGCGTATAACGTTAAATTGGATCACTATATGATGTATAACGTTATGTACTATTACATAATAACGTGTAACGTTATATTGGATCACTATATGATGTACATCGATATGTACTATTACGCTATAAAGTATAACGTTATATTGGATCACTATATGATGTATATCGTTATGTACTATTACATAATAACGTGTAACGTTATATTGGATCACTATATGATGTATAACGTTATATACTATTACGTAATAACGTATAACGTTATGTACTATTACGTTATAACGTATAACGTTATATTGGATCGCTATATGATGTGTAATGTTATATAATATTACGTTACAACGTGAAACGTTATGTACTATTACGTTACAACGTGTAACATTATGTAGTATTACGTTATAACGTATAACGTTACATACTATTACGTTACATCGAATAACGTTATATTGGATCACTATATGACGTAAAACGTTATATACTATTACGTTACAACGTATAACGTTATCCTCTATTACGTTATAACGTATAACGCTATATTAGAATCACTATATGACGTATAACGTTAAATACTATTACGTAATAACGTATAACGCTATGTACTATTACGTTATAACGTATAACGTTATATTGGATCACTATATGATGTGTAACATTATATACCATTACGCTACAACGTATAACGTTGTGTACTATTACGCTATAATGTATAACGTTATGTACTATTACGTTATAACGTATAACGTTATATTGGACCGCTATATGATGTGTAATATTATATAATATTACGTTGCAACGTGAAACGTTATGTACTATTATGTTAGAACGTATGACGTTATATTGGATGACTATATGATGTTTAACGTTACATACTATTACGTTACAACGTATAACGTTATGTACTATTACGTTACAACATATAACATTGTATACTATTACGTTATAATGTATAACGATATATCGGTTCACTATATGATGTATAAGGTTATATACTATTACGTTACAACGTATTACGTTATGTACTATTACGTTACAACGTATAACGTTATGTACTATTACGTTATTACGTATAATATTATACTGGATCACTATTTGATGTATATCGTTACATACTACTACGTTACACCGAATAACGTTATATTGGATCACTATATGACGTAAAACGTTATATACTATTACGTTACAACGTATAACGTTATGTACTATCACGTTATAACGTATAACGCTATATTGGATCACTATATGACGTATAACGTTAAAAACTATTACGTAATAACGTATAACGTTATGTACTATTGCGTTACAACGTATAACGTTATGTACTATTACGTTATAACGTATAGCGTTATGTACTATTACGCTATAATGTATAACGTTATGTACTATTACGTTATAACGTATAACGTTATATTGGATCGCTATATGATGTGTAACGTTATATACTATCACGTTACAACGTGAAACGTTATGTACTATTACGTTACAACGTATAACGTTATGTACTATTGCGTTACAACGTATAACGTTATGTACTATTACGTTATAACGTATAGCGTTATGTACTATTACGCTATAATGTATAACGTTATGTACTATTACGTTATAACGTATAACGTTATATTGGATCACTATATGAGGTGTAACGTTAAATACTATTACCTTACAACGTGAAACGTTATGTACTATTATGTTAGAAAGTATAACGTTATATTGGTTCACTATATGATGTGTAATGTTATATAATATTACGTTACAACGTGAAACGTTATGTACTATTATGTTATAACGTATAACGTTATATTGGATCCCTATATGATGTGTAACGTTATATACTATCACGTTACAACGTGAAACGTTATGTACTATTACGTTACAACGTATAACGTTATGTACTATTGCGTTACAACGTATAACGTTATGTACTATTACGTTATAACGTATAGCGTTATGTACTATTACGCTATAATGTATAATGTTGTGTACTATTACGTTATAACGTATAATGTTATATTGGATCGCTATATGATGTGTAATGTTATATAATATTACGTTACAACGTGAAACGTTATGTACTATTACGTTACAACGTATAACGTCATGTACTATTACGTTACAACGTGAAACGTTACGTACTATTATGTTAGAAAGTATAACGTTATATTGGTTCACTATATGATGTATAACGTTACATACTATTACGTTACAACGTATAACGTTATATTGGATCACTATATCATGTGTAACATTATATACCATTACGCTACAACGTATAACGTTATGTACTATTACGTAATAATGTATAACGTTATGTACTATTACGTTATAACGTATATCGTTATATTGGATCGCTATATGATGTGTAATGTTATATAATATTACGTTACAACGTGAAACGTTATGTACTATTACGTTACAACGTATAACGTTATGTACTATTACGTTACAACGTATAACGTTATGTACTATTCCGTTATAACGTATAGCGTTATGTACTATTACGCTATAATGTATAACGTTATGTACTATTACGTTATAACGTATAACGTTATATTGGATCGCTATATGATGTGTAATGTTATATAATATTACGTTACAACGTGAAACGTTATGTACTATTATGTTATAACGTATAACGTTATATTGGATCACTATATGATGTGTAACGTTATATACTATCACGTTACAACGTGAAACGTTATGTACTATTACGTTACAACGTATAACGTTATGTACTATTACGTTACAACGTATAACGTTATGTATTATTACGTTACAACGTATAACGTTATGTACTATTACGGTATAACGTATAACGCTATATTGGATCACTATATGACGTATAACGTTGAATACTATTACGTAATAACGTATAACGTTATGTACTATTACGTTATAACGTATAACGTTATATTGGATCACTATATGATGTGTAACGTTAAATACTATTACTTTACAACGTATAACGTTATGTGCTATTACGTTATAATGTATAGCGTTATGTGCTATTACGTTATAACGTATAACGTTATATTGGATCACTATATGATGTGTAATGTTATATAATATTACGTTACAGCGTGAAACGCTATGTACTATTATGTTAGAACGTATAACGTTATATTGGATGACTATATGATGTTTAACGTTACATACTATTACGTTACAACGTATAACGTTATGTACTATTACGTTATTACGTATAATATTATATTGGATCACTATTTGAAGTACAACGTTACATACTATCACGTTACATCGAATAACGTTATATTGGATCACTATATGACGTAAAACGTTATATACTATGACGTTACAACGTATAACGTTATGTAGTATTACGTTATAACTTATAACGCTATATTGGATCACTATATGACGTATAACGTTAAATACTATTACGTAATAACGTATAACGTTATGTACTATTACGTTATAACGTATAACGTTATATTGGATCACTATATGATGTGTAACGTTAAATACTATTACGTTACAACGTGAAACGTTATGTACTATTATGTTGGAAAGTATAACGTTATATTAGATCACTATATGACGTAAAACGTTATATACTATTACGTTACAACGTATAACGTTATGTAGTATTACGTTATAACGTATAACGCTATATTGGATCACTATATGACGTATAACGTTAAATACTATTACGTAATAACGTATAACGTTATGTACTATTATGTTAGAACGTATGACTTTATATTGGATCACTATATGATGTATAACGTCACATACTATTACGTTACAACGTATAACGGTATGTACTATTACGTTATAACGTATAACGTTATATTAGATCACTATATGACGTAAAACGTTATATACTATTACGTTACAACGTATAACGTTATATTGGATCACTATATGATGTGTAACGTTATATACTATTACGTTACAGCGTGAAACGTTATGTACTATTAACGTTAGAAAGTATAACGTTATATTGGATCACTATATGATGTATAACGTTACATACTATTACGTTACAACGTATAACGTTATGTACTATTACGTTATAACGTATAACGTTATACTAGATCACTATATGACGTAAAACGTTTTATACTATTACGTTACAACGTATAACGTTATGTATTATTACGTTACAACGTATAACGTTATGTACTATTACGTTATAACGTATAACGTTATGCACTATTACGTTATAACGTATAACGATATATTGGTTCACTATATGATGTATAAGGTTACATACTATTAAGTTACAACGTATAACGTTATGTACTATTACGTTATAACGTATAACGTTATATTAGATCACTATATGACGTAAAACGTTATATACTATTACGTTACAACGTATAACGTTATGTACTATTACGTTATTACATATAATATTATCACTATTTGATGTATAAGGATGTAATAGGATCACTATTTGATGTATAAGGTTATATACTATTACGTTACAACGTATAACGTTATGTATTATTACGTTACAACGTATAACGTTATGTACTATTACGTTATAACGTATAACGTTATGTACTATTACGTTATAACGTATAACGATATATTGGTTCACTATATGATGTATAAGGTTATATACTATTACGTTACAACGTATAACGTCATGTAGTATTACGATATAACGTATAACGTTACATACTATTACGTTACATCGAATAACGTTATAATGGATCACTATATGACGTAAAACGTTATATACTATTACGTTACAACGTATAACGTTATCCTCTATTACGTTATAACGTATAACGCTATATTAGAATCACTATATGACGTATAACGTTAAATAATATTACGTAATAACGTATAACGTTAAATACTATTACTTTACAACGTATAACGTTATGTGCTATTACGTTATAATGTATAACGTTATGTACTATTACGTTATAACGTATAACATTATATTGGATCACTATATGATGTGTAACGTTAAATACTATTACTTTACAACGTATAACGTTATGTGCTATTACGTTATAATGTATAACGTTATGTACTATTACGTTACAACGTATAACGTTATGTACTATTACGTTATTACGTATAATATTATACTGGATCACTATTTGAACTATAACGTTACATACTATTACCTTACATCGAATAACGTTTTATTGGACCACTATATGACGTAAAACGTTATATACTATTACGTTACAACGTATAACGTTATGTATTATTATGTTACAACGTTTAACTTTATGTACTATTACGCTATAGCGTATAACGTTAAATTGGATCACTATAGGATGTATAACGTTATGTACTATTACATAATAACGTGTAACGTTATATTGGATCACTATATGATGTACATCGATATGTACTATTACGTTATAACGTATTACGTTATATTGGATCACTATATGATGTGTAATGTTATATAATATTACGTTACAACGTGAAACGTTATGTACTATTATGTTATAACGTATAACGTTATATTGGATCACTATATGATGTGTAATGTTATATAATATTACGTTAGAGCGTGAAACGCTATGTACTATTATGTTAGAACGTACAACGTTATATTGGATGACTATATGATGTTTAACGTTACATACTATTACGTTACAACGTATAACGTTATGTACTATTACGTTATAACGTATAACGTTATATTAGATCACTATATGAAGTAAAACGTTATATACTATTACGTTACAACATATAACGTTATGTATTATTACATTACAACGTATAACGTTATGTACTATTACGTTATTACGTATAATATTATATTGGATCACTATTTGAAGTATAACGTTACATACTATTACGTTACATCGAATAACGTTATATTGGATCACTATATGACGTAAAACGTTATATACTATGACGTTACAACGTATAACGTTATGTAGTATTACGTTATAACGTATAACGCTATATTGGATCACTATATGACGTATAACGTTGAATACTATTACGTAATAACGTATAACGTTATGTACTATTACGTTATAACGTATAACGATATATTGGTTCACTATATGATGTATAAGGTTATATACTATTACGTTACAACGTATAACGTTATGTAGTATTACGTTATAACGTATAACGTTACATACCATTACGTTACATCGAATAACGTTATATTGGATCACTATATGCCGTAAAACGTTATATACTATTACGTTACAACGTATAACGTTATATTAGATCACTATATGACGTAAAACGTTATATACTATTAAGTTACAACGTATAACGTTCTGTATTATTACGTTACAACGTATAACGTTATGTATTATAATGTTACAACGTTTAACTTTATGTACTATTACGCTATAGCGTATAACGTTAAATTGGATCACTATATGATGTATAACGTTATATACTATTACGTTATAACGTATAACGTTATATTGGATCACTATATTTTGTATATCGTTATGTACTATTACATAATAACGTGTAACGTTATATTGGATCACTATATGATGTACATCGATATGTACTATTACGTTATAACGTATAACGTTATATTGGATGACTATATGATGTTTAACGATACATACTATTACGTTACAACGTATAACGTTATGTATTATTATGTTACAACGTTTAACTTTATGTACTATTACGCTATAGCGTATAACGTTAAATTGGATCACTACGTGACGTAAAACATTATATATTATTACGTTACAACGTATAACGTTATGTACTATTACGTTATAACGTATAACGTTATGTACTATTACGCTATAATGTATAACGTTATGTACTATTACGTTATAACGTATAACGTTATATTGGATCTCTATATGATGTGTAATGTTATATAATATTACGTTACAACGTGAAACGTTATGTACTATTATGTTATAACGTATAACGTTATATTGGATCACTATATGATGTGTAACGTTATATACTATTACGTTACAACGTGAAACGTTATGTACTATTATGTTAGAAAGTATAACGTTATATTGGATCACTATATGATGTGTCACGTTACATAATATTACGTTACAACGTATAACGTTATGTACTATTACGTTACAACGTATAACGTTATGTATTATTACATTACAACGTATAACGTTATGTACTATTACGTTACAACGTATAACGTTATGTACTATTACGTTATTACGTATAATATTATATTAGATCACTATATGACGTATAACGTTAAATACTATTACGTAATAACGTATAACGTTATGTAGTATTACGTTATAACGTATAACGTTACATACTATTACGTTACATCGAATAACGTTATATTGGATCACTATATGACGTAAAACGCTATATACTATTACGTTACAACGTATGACGTTATGTAGTATTACGTTATAACGTATAACGCTATATTGGATCACTATATGACGTATAACGTTAAATACTATTACGTAATAACGTATAACGTTATGTACTATTACGTTATAACGTATAACGTTATGTAGTATTACGTTATAACGTATAACGTTACATACTATTACGTTACAACGTATAACGTTATGTACTATTACGTTATAACGTATAACGTTATATTAGATCACTATATGAAGTAAAACGTTATATACTATTACGTTACAACATATAACGTTATGTATTATTACATTACAACGTATAACGTTATGTACTATTACGTTATTACGTATAATATTATATTGGATCACTATTTGAAGTATAACGTTACATACTATTACCTTACATCGAATAACGTTATATTGGATCACTATATGACGTAAAACGTTATATACTATGACGTTACAACGCATAACGTTATGTAGTATTACGTTATAACGCATAACGCTATATTGGATCACTATATGGCGTATAACGTTAAATACTATTACGTAATAACGTATAATGTTATGTACTATTACGTTATAACGTATAACGTTATATTGGATCACTATATGATGTGTAACGTTAAATACTATTACGTTACAACGTATAACGTTATGTATTAATACGTTACAACGTATAACGTTATGTACTATTACGTTATAACGTATAACATTATGTACTATTACGTTATAACGTATAACGATATATTGGTTCACTATATGATGTATAAGGTTATATACTATTACGTTACAACGTATATCGTTATGTATTAATACGTTACAACGTATAACGTTATGTACTATTACGTTACAACGTCAAACGTTATGTACTATTATGTTAGAACGTATGACGTTATATTGGATGACTATATGATGTTTAACGTTACATACTATTACGTTACAACGTATAACGTTATGTACTATCACGTTATAACGTATAACGTTATATTAGATCACTATATGACGTAAAACGTTATATACTATTACGTTACAACGTATAACGTTATGTATTATTACGTTACAACGTATAACGTTATGTACTATTACGTTATTACGTATAATATCATATTGGATCACTATTTGAAGTACAACGTTACATACTATCACGTTACATCGAATAACGTTATATTGGATCACTATATGACGTAAAACGTTATATACTATGACGTTACAACGTATAACGTTATGTATTATTGCGTTACAACGTATAACGCTATATTGGATCACTATATGACGTATAACGTTAAATACTATTACGTAATAACGTATAACGTTATGTACTATTACGTTATAACGTATAACGTTATGTAGTATTACGTTATAACGTATAACGTTACATACTATTACGTTACATCGAATAACGTTTTATTGGATCACTATATGACGTAAAACGTTATATACTATTACGTTACAACGTATAACGTTATGTAGTATTACGTTATAACGTATAACGTTATGTACTATTACGTTATAACATATAACGTTATGCACTATTACGTTATAACCTATAACGTTATGCACTATTACGTTATAACGTATAACGATATATTGGTTCACTATATGATGTATAAGGTTACATACTATTAAGTTACAACGTATAACGTTATGTATTATTACGTTACAACGTATAACGTTATGTACTATTACGTTATAACGTATAACGTTACATACTATTACGTTACATCGAATAACGTTATATTGGATCACTATATGACGTAAAACGTTATATACTATTACGTTACAACGTATAACGTTATGTAGTATTACGTTATAACGTATAACGTTATGTACTATTACGTTATAACATATAACGTTATGCACTATTACGTTATAACGTATAACGTTATGCACTATTACGTTATAACGTATAACGTTATATTGGATCACTATATGATGTGTAACGTTAAATACTATTACGTTACAACGTGAAACGTTATGTACTATTATGTTGGAAAGTATAACGTTATATTGGATCACTATATGATGTATAACGTTACATACTATTACGTTACAACGTATAACGTTATGTATTATTGCGTTACAACGTATAACGTTATGTACTATTACGTTATAACATATAACGTTATGCACTATTACGTTATAACGTATAACGTTATGCACTATTACGTTATAACGTATAACGATATATTGGTTCACTATATGATGTATAAGGTTACATACTATTAAGTTACAACGTATAACGTTATGTATTATTACGTTACAACGTATAACGTTATGTACTATTACGTTATAACGTATAACGTTACATACTATTACGTTACATCGAATAACGTTATATTGGATCACTATATGACGTAAAACGTTATATACTATTACGTTACAACGTATAACGTTATGTACTATTACGTTATAACGTATAACGCTATATTGGATCACTATATGACGTATAACGTTAAATACTATTACGTAATAACGTATAACGTTATGTACTATTACGTTATAACGTATAACGTTATGTAGTATTACGTTATAACGTATAACGTTACATACTATTACGTTACATCGAATAACGTTTTATTGGATCACTATATGACGTAAAACGTTATATACTATTACGTTACAACGTATAACGTTATGTAGTATTACGTTATAACGTATAACGCTATATTGGATCACTATGTGACGTATAACGTTGAATACTATTACGTAATAACGTATAACGTTATGTACTATTACGTTATAACGTATAACGTTATATTGGATCACTATATGATGTGTCACGTTAAATACTATTACTTTACAACGTAGAACGTTATGTGCTATTACGTTATAATGTATAGCGTTATGTACTATTACGTTATAACGTATAACGTTATATTGGATCACTATATGATGTGTAATGTTATATAATATTACGTTACAGCGTGAAACGCTATGTACTATTATGTTAGAACGTATAACGTTATATTGGATGACTATATGATGTTTAACGTTACATACTATTACGTTACAACGTATAACGTTATGTACTATTACGTTATAACGTATAACGTTATATTAGATCACTATATGAAGTAAAACGTTATATACTATTACGTTACAACATATAACGTTATGTATTATTACATTACAACGTATAACGTTATGTACTATTACGTTATTACGTATAATATTATATTGGATCACTATTTGAAGTATAACGTTACATACTATTACGTTACATCGAATAACGTTATATTGGATTACTATATGACGTAAAACGTTATATACTATGACGTTACAACGTATAACGTTATGTAGTATTACGTTATAACGTATAACGCTATATTGGATCACTATATGACGTATAACGTTAAATACTATTACGTAATAACGTATAACGTTATGTACTATTACGTTATAACGTATAACATTATATTGGATCACTATATGATGTGTAACGTTAAATACTATTACGTTACAACGTATAACGTTATGTATTAATACGTTACAACGTATAACGTTATGTACTATTACGTTATAACGTATAACGTTATGTACTAATACGTTATAACGTATAACGATATATTGGTTCACTATATGATGTATAAGGTTATATACTATTACGTTACAACGTATAACGTTATGTAGTATTACGTTATAACTTATAACGCTATATTGGATCACTATATGACGTATAACGTTAAATACTATTACGTAATAACGTATAACGTTGTGTACTATTACGTTATAACGTATAACGTTATATTGGATCACTATATGATGTGTAACGTTAAATACTATTACGTTACAACGTGAAACGTTATGTACTATTATGTTGGAAAGTATAACGTTATATTGGATCACTATATGATGTATAACGTTAAATACTATTACTTTACAACGTATAACGTTATGTGCTATTACGTTATAATGTATAACGTTATGTACTATTACGTTACAACGTATAACGTTATGTACTATTACGTTATAACGTATAACGTTATATTGGATCACTATATGATGTGTAACGTTAAATACTATTACGTTACAACGTATAACGTTATGTATTATTGCGTTACAACGTATAACGTTATGTACTATTACGTTATAACATATAACGTTATGCGCTATTACGTTATAACGTATAACGTTATGCACTATTACGTTATAACGTATAACGATATATTGGTTCACTATATGATGTATAAGGTTACATACTATTAAGTTACAACGTATAACGTTATGTATTATTACGTTACAACGTATAACGTTATGTACTATTACGTTATAACGTATAACGTTATACACTATTACGTTATAACGTATAACGATATATTGGTTCACTATATGATGTATAAGGTTACATACTATTAAGTTACAACGTATAACGTTATGTACTATTACGTTATAACGTATAACGTTAAATTGGATCACTATATGATGTATAACGTTATATACTATTACGTTATAACGTATAACGTTATATTGGATCACTATATGATGTATAACGTCACATACTATTACGTTACAACGTATAACGTTATGTACTATTACGTTATAACGTATAACGTTATACTAGATCACTATATGACGTAAAACGTTATATACTATTACGTTACAACGTATAACGTTATGTATTATTACGTTACAACGTATAACGTTATATAGTATTACGTGATAACGTATAAAGTTATGATCTATTATGTTACAACGTATAACATTATATTGGATAACTATATGATGTATAACGTTACATACTATTACATTACATCGAATAACGTTTTATTGGACCACTATATGACGTAAAACGTTATATACTATTACGTTACAACGTATAACGTTATGTATCATTACGTTACAACGTATAACGTTATGTACTATTACGTTATAACGTATAACGTTATGTACTATTACGTTATAACGTATAACGATATATTGGTTCACTATATGATGTATAAGGTTATATACTATTACGTTACAACGTATAACGTTATCCTCTATTACGTTATAACGTATAACGCTATATTAGAATCACTATATGACGTATAACGTTAAATACTATTACGTAATAACGTATAACGTTATGTACTATTACGTTATAACGTATAACGTTATATTGGATCACTATATGATGTGTAACGTTAAATACTATTACTTTACAACGTATAACGTTATGTGCTATTACGTTATAATGTATAACGTTATGTACTATTACGTTATAACGTATAACATTATATTGGATCACTATATGATGTGTAACGTTAAATACTATTACTTTACAACGTATAACGTTATGTGCTATTACGTTATAATGTATAACGTTATGTACTATTACGTTACAACGTATAACGTTATGTACTATTACGTTATTACGTATAATATTATACTGGATCACTATTTGAACTATAACGTGACATACTATTACCTTACATCGAATAACGTTTTATTGGACCACTATATGACGTAAAACGTTATATACTATTACGTTACAACGTATAACGTTATGTATTATTATGTTACAACGTTTAACCTTATGTACTATTACGCTATGGCGTATAACGTTAAATTGGATCACTATATGATGTATAACGTTATGTACTATTACATAATAACGTGTAACGTTATATTGGATCACTATATGATGTACATCGATATGTACTATTACGTTATAACGTATAACGTTATATTGGATCACTATATGATGTATATCGTTATGTACTATTACATAATAACGTGTAACGTTATATTGGATGACTATATGACGTAAAACGTTATATACTATTACGTTACAACGTATAACGTTATGTATTATTAAGTTACAACGTATAACGTTATGTATTGTTAAGTTACAACGTATAACGTTATGTACTATTACGTTATAACGTATAACGTTATGTACTATTACGCTATAATGTATAACGTTATGTACTATTACGTTATAACGTATTACGTTATATTGGATCGCTATATGATGTGTAATGTTATATAATATTACATTACAACGTGAAACGTTATGTACTATTATGTTATAATGTATAACGTTATATTGGATCACTATATGATGTGTAACGTTATATACTATTACGTTACAACGTATAACGTTATGTACTATTACGTTATAACGTATAACGTTACATACTATTACGTTACATCGAATAACGTTATATTGGATCACTATATGACGTAAAACGTTATATACTATTACGTTACAACGTATAACGTTATGTAGTATTACGTTATAACGTATAACGTTATGTACTATTACGTTATAACATATAACGTTATGCACTATTACGTTATAACGTATAACGTTATGCACTATTACGTTATAACGTATAACGTTATATTGGATCACTATATGATGTGTAACGTTAAATACTATTACGTTACAACGTGAAACGTTATGTACTATTATGTTGGAAAGTATAACGTTATATTGGATCACTATATGATGTATAACGTTACATACTATTACGTTACAACGTATAACGTTATGTATTATTGCGTTACAACGTATAACGTTATGTACTATTACGTTATAACATATAACGTTATGCACTATTACGTTATAACGTATAACGTTATGCACTATTACGTTATAACGTATAACGATATATTGGTTCACTATATGATGTATAAGGTTACATACTATTAAGTTACAACGTATAACGTTATGTATTATTACGTTACAACGTATAACGTTATGTACTATTACGTTATAACGTATAACGTTACATACTATTACGTTACATCGAATAACGTTATATTGGATCACTATATGACGTAAAACGTTATATACTATTACGTTACAACGTATAACGTTATGTAGTATTACGTTATAACGTATAACGCTATATTGGATCACTATATGACGTATAACGTTAAATACTATTACGTAATAACGTATAACGTTATGTACTATTACGTTATAACGTATAACGTTATGTAGTATTACGTTATAACGTATAACGTTACATACTATTACGTTACATCGAATAACGTTTTATTGGATCACTATATGACGTAAAACGTTATATACTATTACGTTACAACGTATAACGTTATGTAGTATTACGTTATAACGTATAACGCTATATTGGATCACTATGTGACGTATAACGTTGAATACTATTACGTAATAACGTATAACGTTATGTACTATTACGTTATAACGTATAACGTTATATTGGATCACTATATGATGTGTCACGTTAAATACTATTACTTTACAACGTAGAACGTTATGTGCTATTACGTTATAATGTATAGCGTTATGTACTATTACGTTATAACGTATAACGTTATATTGGATCACTATATGATGTGTAATGTTATATAATATTACGTTACAGCGTGAAACGCTATGTACTATTATGTTAGAACGTCTAACGTTATATTGGATGACTATATGATGTTTAACGTTACATACTATTACGTTACAACGTATAACGTTATGTACTATTACGTTATAACGTATAACGTTATATTAGATCACTATATGAAGTAAAACGTTATATACTACTACGTTACAACATATAACGTTATGTATTATTACATTACAACGTATAACGTTATGTACTATTACGTTATTACGTATAATATTATATTGGATCACTATTTGAAGTATAACGTTACATACTATTACGTTACATCGAATAACGTTATATTGGATCACTATATGACGTAAAACGTTATATACTATGACGTTACAACGTATAACGTTATGTAGTATTACGTTATAACGTATAACGCTATATTGGATCACTATATGACGTATAACGTTAAATACTATTACGTAATAACGTATAACGTTATGTACTATTACGTTATAACGTATAACATTATATTGGATCACTATATGATGTGTAACGTTAAATACTATTACGTTACAACGTATAACGTTATGTATTAATACGTTACAACGTATAACGTTATGTACTATTACGTTATAACGTATAACGTTATGTACTAATACGTTATAACGTATAACGATATATTGGTTCACTATATGATGTATAAGGTTATATACTATTACGTTACAACGTATAACGTTATGTAGTATTACGTTATATCTTATAACGCTATATTGGATCACTATATGACGTATAACGTTAAATACTATTACGTAATAACGTATAACGTTGTGTACTATTACGTTATAACGTATAACGTTATATTGGATCACTATATGATGTGTAACGTTAAATACTATTACGTTACAACGTGAAACGTTATGTACTATTATGTTGGAAAGTATAACGTTATATTGGATCACTATATGATGTATAACGTTAAATACTATTACGTTACAACGTATAACGTTATGTATTAATACGTTACAACGTATAACGTTATGTACTATTACGTTATAACGTATAACGTTATGTACTAATACGTTATAACGTATAACGATATATTGGTTCACTATATGATGTATAAGGTTATATACTATTACGTTACAACGTATAACGTTATGTAGTATTACGTTATATCTTATAACGCTATATTGGATCACTATATGACGTATAACGTTAAATACTATTACGTAATAACGTATAACGTTGTGTACTATTACGTTATAACGTATAACGATATATTGGTTCACTATATGATGTATAAGGTTACATACTATTAAGTTACAACGTATAACGTTATGTACTATTACGTTATAACGTATAACGTTATGTACTATTACGCTATAATGTATAACGTTATGTACTATTACGTTATAACGTATTACGTTATATTGGATCGCTATATGATGTGTAATGTTATATAATATTACATTACAACGTGAAACGTTATGTACTATTATGTTATAATGTATAACGTTATATTGGATCACTATATGATGTGTAACGTTATATACTATTACGTTACAACGTATAACGTTATGTACTATTACGTTATAACGTATAACGTTACATACTATTACGTTACATCGAATAACGTTATATTGGATCACTATATGACGTAAAACGTTATATACTATTACGTTACAACGTATAACGTTATGTAGTATTACGTTATAACGTATAACGTTATGTACTATTACGTTATAACATATAACGTTATGCACTATTACGTTATAACGTATAACGTTATGCACTATTACGTTATAACGTATAACGTTATATTGGATCACTATATGATGTGTAACGTTAAATACTATTACGTTACAACGTGAAACGTTATGTACTATTATGTTGGAAAGTATAACGTTATATTGGATCACTATATGATGTATAACGTTACATACTATTACGTTACAACGTATAACGTTATGTATTATTGCGTTACAACGTATAACGTTATGTACTATTACGTTATAACATATAACGTTATGCACTATTACGTTATAACGTATAACGTTATGCACTATTACGTTATAACGTATAACGATATATTGGTTCACTATATGATGTATAAGGTTACATACTATTAAGTTACAACGTATAACGTTATGTATTATTACGTTACAACGTATAACGTTATGTACTATTACGTTATAACGTATAACGTTACATACTATTACGTTACATCGAATAACGTTATATTGGATCACTATATGACGTAAAACGTTATATACTATTACGTTACAACGTATAACGTTATGTAGTATTACGTTATAACGTATAACGCTATATTGGATCACTATATGACGTATAACGTTAAATACTATTACGTAATAACGTATAACGTTATGTACTATTACGTTATAACGTATAACGTTATGTAGTATTACGTTATAACGTATAACGTTACATACTATTACGTTACATCGAATAACGTTTTATTGGATCACTATATGACGTAAAACGTTATATACTATTACGTTACAACGTATAACGTTATGTAGTATTACGTTATAACGTATAACGCTATATTGGATCACTATGTGACGTATAACGTTGAATACTATTACGTAATAACGTATAACGTTATGTACTATTACGTT
This sequence comes from Bombus terrestris, assembly GCF_910591885.1. NCBI lineage: Eukaryota > Metazoa > Arthropoda > Insecta > Hymenoptera > Apidae > Bombus > Bombus terrestris. Next base: position 13,644,370 of record NC_063273.1, on the reverse strand, counting down.
ATAACGTATAACGTTATATTGGATCACTATATGATGTGTCACGTTAAATACTATTACTTTACAACGTAGAACGTTATGTGCTATTACGTTATAATGTATAGCGTTATGTACTATTACGTTATAACGTATAACGTTATATTGGATCACTATATGATGTGTAATGTTATATAATATTACGTTACAGCGTGAAACGCTATGTACTATTATGTTAGAACGTATAACGTTATATTGGATGACTATATGATGTTTAACGTTACATACTATTACGTTACAACGTATAACGTTATGTACTATTACGTTATAACGTATAACGTTATATTAGATCACTATATGAAGTAAAACGTTATATACTACTACGTTACAACATATAACGTTATGTATTATTACATTACAACGTATAACGTTATGTACTATTACGTTATTACGTATAATATTATATTGGATCACTATTTGAAGTATAACGTTAAATACTATTACGTAACATCGAATAACGTTATATTGGATCACTATATGACGTAAAACGTTATATACTATGACGTTACAACGTATAACGTTATGTAGTATTACGTTATAACGTATAACGCTATATTGGATCACTATATGACGTATAACGTTAAATACTATTACGTAATAACGTATAACGTTATGTACTATTACGTTATAACGTATAACATTATATTGGATCACTATATGATGTGTAACGTTAAATACTATTACGTTACAACGTATAACGTTATGTATTAATACGTTACAACGTATAACGTTATGTACTATTACGTTATAACGTATAACGTTATGTACTAATACGTTATAACGTATAACGATATATTGGTTCACTATATGATGTATAAGGTTATATACTATTACGTTACAACGTATAACGTTATGTAGTATTACGTTATATCTTATAACGCTATATTGGATCACTATATGACGTATAACGTTAAATACTATTACGTAATAACGTATAACGTTGTGTACTATTACGTTATAACGTATAACGTTATATTGGATCACTATATGATGTGTAACGTTAAATACTATTACGTTACAACGTGAAACGTTATGTACTATTATGTTGGAAAGTATAACGTTATATTGGATCACTATATGATGTATAACGTTAAATACTATTACTTTACAACGTATAACGTTATGTGCTATTACGTTATAATGTATAACGTTATGTACTATTACGTTACAACGTATAACGTTATGTACTATTACGTTATAACGTATAACGTTATATTGGATCACTATATGATGTGTAACGTTAAATACTATTACGTTACAACGTATAACGTTATGTATTATTGCGTTACAACGTATAACGTTATGTACTATTACGTTATAACATATAACGTTATGCACTATTACGTTATAACGTATAACGTTATGCACTATTACGTTATAACGTATAACGATATATTGGTTCACTATATGATGTATAAGGTTACATACTATTAAGTTACAACGTATAACGTTATGTATTATTACGTTACAACGTATAACGTTATGTACTATTACGTTATAACGTATAACGTTATACACTGTTACGTTATAACGTATAACGATATATTGGTTCACTATATGATGTATAAGGTTACATACTATTAAGTTACAACGTATAACGTTATGTACTATTACGTTATAACGTATAAGGTGATATTGGATCACTATATGATGTATAACGTTATATACTATTACGTTATAACGTATAACGTTATATTGGATCACTATATGATGTATAACGTCACATACTATTACGTTAGAACGTATAACGTTATGTACTATTACGTTATAACGTATAACGTTATACTAGATCACTATATGACGTAAAACGTTATATACTATTACGTTACAACGTATAACGTTATGTATTATTACGTTACAACGTATAACGTTATATAGTATTACGTGATAACGTATAAAGTTATGATCTATTATGTTACAACGTATAACATTATATTGGATAACTATATGATGTATAACGTTACATACTATTACATTACATCGAATAACGTTTTATTGGACCACTATATGACGTAAAACGTTATATACTATTACGTTACAACGTATAACGTTATGTATCATTACGTTACAACGTATAACGTTATGTACTATTACGTTATAACGTATAACGTTATGTACTATTACGTTATAACGTATAACGATATATTGGTTCACTATATGATGTATAAGGTTATATACTATTACGTTACAACGTATAACGTTATCCTCTATTACGTTATAACGTATAACGCTATATTAGAATCACTATATGACGTATAACGTTAAATACTATTACGTAATAACGTATAACGTTATGTACTATTACGTTATAACGTATAACGTTATATTGGATCACTATATGATGTGTAACGTTAAATACTATTACTTTACAACGTATAACGTTATGTGCTATTACGTTATAATGTATAACGTTATGTACTATTACGTTATAACGTATAACATTATATTGGATCACTATATGATGTGTAACGTTAAATACTATTACTTTACAACGTATAACGTTATGTGCTATTACGTTATAATGTATAACGTTATGTACTATTACGTTACAACGTATAACGTTATGTACTATTACGTTATTACGTATAATATTATACTGGATCACTATTTGAACTATAACGTGACATACTATTACCTTACATCGAATAACGTTTTATTGGACCACTATATGACGTAAAACGTTATATACTATTACGTTACAACGTATAACGTTATGTATTATTATGTTACAACGTTTAACCTTATGTACTATTGCGCTATGGCGTATAACGTTAAATTGGATCACTATATGATGTATAACGTTATGTACTATTACATAATAACGTGTAACGTTATATTGGATCACTATATGATGTACATCGATATGTACTATTACGTTATAACGTATAACGTTATATTGGATCACTATATGATGTATATCGTTATGTACTATTACATAATAACGTGTAACGTTATATTGGATGACTATATGACGTAAAACGTTATATACTATTACGTTACAACGTATAACGTTATGTATTATTAAGTTACAACGTATAACGTTATGTATTGTTAAGTTACAACGTATAACGTTATGTACTATTACGTTATAACGTATAACGTTATGTACTATTACGCTATAATGTATAACGTTATGTACTATTACGTTATAACGTATAACGCTATATTGGATCACTATATGACGTATAACGTTAAATACTATTACGTAATAACGTATAACGTTATGTACTATTACGTTATAACGTATAACGTTATGTACTATTACGCTATAATGTATAACGTTATGTACTATTACGTTACAACGTATAACGTTATATTGGATCTCTATATGATGTGTAATGTTATATAATATTACGTTACAACGTGAAACGTTATGTACTATTGTGTTATAACGTATAACGTTATATTGGATCACTATATGATGTGTAACGTTATATACTATTACGTTACAACGTGAAACGTTATGTACTATTATGTTAGAAAGTATAACGTTATATTGGATCACTATATGATGTGTAACGTTATATACTATTACGTTACAACGTATAACGTTATGTACTATTATGTTAGAAAGTATAACGTTATATTGGATCACTATATGATGTGTCACGTTACATAATATTACGTTACAACGTATAACGTTATGTACTATTACGTTATAACGTATAACGATATATTGGTTCACTATATGATGTATAAGGTTACATACTATTAAGTTACAACGTATAACGTTATGTATTATTACATTACAACGTATAACGTTATGTACTATTACGTTACAACGTATAACGTTATGCACTATTACGTTATAACGTATAACGTTATGCACTATTACGTTATAACGTATAACGATATATTGGTTCACTATATGATGTATAAGGTTACATACTATTAAGTTACAACGTATAACGTTATGTATTATTACATTACAACGTATAACGTTATGTACTATTACGTTACAACGTATAACGTTATGTACTATTACGTTATTACGTATAATATTATATTAGATCACTATATGACGTATAACGTTAAATACTATTACGTAATAACGTATAACGTTATGTAGTATTACGTTATAACGTATAACGTTACATACTATTACGTTACATCGAATAACGTTATATTGGATCACTATATGACGTAAAACGTTATATACTATTACGTTACAACGTATAACGTTATGTAGTATTACGTTATAACGTATAACGCTATATTGGATCACTATATGACGTATAACGTTAAATACTATTACGTAATAACGTATAACGTTATGTACTATTACGTTATAACGTATAACGTTATGTAGTATTACGTTATAACGTATAACGTTACATACTATTACGTTACAACGTATAACGTTATGTACTATTACGTTATAACGTATAACGTTATATTAGATCACTATATGAAGTAAAACGTTATATACTATTACGTTACAACATATAACGTTATGTATTATTACATTACAACGTATAACGTTATGTACTATTACGTTATTACGTATAATATTATATTGGATCACTATTTGAAGTATAACGTTACATACTATTACCTTACATCGAATAACGTTATATTGGATCACTATATGACGTAAAACGTTATATACTATGACGTTACAACGTATAACGTTATGTAGTATTACGTTATAACGCATAACGCTATATTGGATCACTATATGACGTATAACGTTAAATACTATTACGTAATAACGTATAACGTTATGTACTATTACGTTATAACGTATAACGTTATATTGGATCACTATATGATGTGTAACGTTAAATACTATTACGTTACAACGTATAACGTTATGTATTAATACGTTACAACGTATAACGTTATGTACTATTACGTTATAACGTATAACGTTATGTACTATTACGTTATAACGTATAACGATATATTGGTTCACTATATGATGTATAAGGTTATATACTATTACGTTACAACGTATAACGTTATGTATTAATACGTTACAACGTATAACGTTATGTACTATTACGTTACAACGTCAAACGTTATGTACTATTATGTTAGAACGTATGACGTTATATTGGATGACTATATGATGTTTAACGTTACATACTATTACGTTACAACGTATAACGTTATGTACTATCACGTTATAACGTATAACGTTATATTAGATCACTATATGACGTAAAACGTTATATACTATTACGTTACAACGTATAACGTTATGTATTATTACGTTACAACGTATAACGTTATGCACTATTACGTTATTACGTATAATATCATATTGGATCACTATTTGAAGTACAACGTTACATACTATCACGTTACATCGAATAACGTTATATTGGATCACTATATGACGTAAAACGTTATATACTATGACGTTACAACGTATAACGTTATGTAGTATTACGTTATAACTTATAACGCTATATTGGATCACTATATGACGTATAACGTTAAATACTATTACGTAATAACGTATAACGTTATGTACTATTACGTTATAACGTATAACGTTATATTGGATCACTATATGATGTGTAACGTTAAATACTATTACGTTACAACGTGAAACGTTATGTACTATTATGTTGGAAAGTATAACGTTATATTGGATCACTATATGATGTATAACGTTACATACTATTACGTTACAACGTATAACGTTATGTATTATTGCGTTACAACGTATAACGTTATGTACTATTACGTTATAACATATAACGTTATGCACTATTACGTTATAACGTATAACGTTATGCACTATTACGTTATAACGTATAACGATATATTGGTTCACTATATGATGTATAAGGTTACATACTATTAAGTTACAACGTATAACGTTATGTATTATTACGTTACAACGTATAACGTTATGTACTATTACGTTATAACGTATAACGTTACATACTATTACGTTACATCGAATAACGTTATATTGGATCACTATATGACGTAAAACGTTATATACTATTACGTTACAACGTATAACGTTATGTAGTATTACGTTATAACGTATAACGCTATATTGGATCACTATATGACGTATAACGTTAAATACTATTACGTAATAACGTATAACGTTATGTACTATTACGTTATAACGTATAACGTTATGTAGTATTACGTTATAACGTATAACGTTATGTAGTATTACGTTATAACGTATAACGTTACATACTATTACGTTACATCGAATAACGTTTTATTGGATCACTATATGACGTAAAACGTTATATACTATTACGTTACAACGTATAACGTTATGTAGTATTACGTTATAACGTATATAGCTATATTGGATCACTATGTGACGTATAACGTTGAATACTATTACGTAATAACGTATAACGTTATGTACTATTACGTTATAACGTATAACGTTATATTGGATCACTATATGATGTGTCACGTTAAATACTATTACTTTACAACGTAGAACGTTATGTGCTATTACGTTATAATGTATAGCGTTATGTACTATTACGTTATAACGTATAACGTTATATTGGATCACTATATGATGTGTAATGTTATATAATATTACGTTACAGCGTGAAACGCTATGTACTATTATGTTAGAACGTATAACGTTATATTGGATCACTATATGATGTGTAACGTTAAATACTATTACGTTACAACGTATAACGTTATGTATTAATACGTTACAACGTATAACGTTATGTACTATTACGTTATAACGTATAACGTTATGTACTATTACGTTATAACGTATAACGATATATTGGTTCACTATATGATGTATAAGGTTATATACTATTACGTTACAACGTATAACGTTATGTATTAATACGTTACAACGTATAACGTTATGTACTATTACGTTACAACGTCAAACGTTATGTACTATTATGTTAGAACGTATGACGTTATATTGGATGACTATATGATGTTTAACGTTACATACTATTACGTTACAACGTATAACGTTATGTACTATCACGTTATAACGTATAACGTTATATTAGATCACTATATGACGTAAAACGTTATATACTATTACGTTACAACGTATAACGTTATGTATTATTACGTTACAACGTATAACGTTATGTACTATTACGTTATTACGTATAATATCATATTGGATCACTATTTGAAGTACAACGTTACATACTATCACGTTACATCGAATAACGTTATATTGGATCACTATATGACGTAAAACGTTATATACTATGACGTTACAACGTATAACGTTATGTAGTATTACGTTATAACTTATAACGCTATATTGGATCACTATATGACGTATAACGTTAAATACTATTACGTAATAACGTATAACGTTATGTACTATTACGTTATAACGTATAACGTTATATTGGATCACTATATGATGTGTAACGTTAAATACTATTACGTTACAACGTGAAACGTTATGTACTATTATGTTGGAAAGTATAACGTTATATTGGATCACTATATGATGTATAACGTTACATACTATTACGTTACAACGTATAACGTTATGTATTATTGCGTTACAACGTATAACGTTATGTACAATTACGTTATAACATATAACGTTATGCACTATTACGTTATAACGTATAACGTTATGCACTATTACGTTATAACGTATAACGATATATTGGTTCACTATATGATGTATAAGGTTACATACTATTAAGTTACAACGTATAACGTTATGTATTATTACGTTACAACGTATAACGTTATGTACTATTACGTTATAACGTATAACGTTACATACTATTACGTTACATCGAATAACGTTATATTGGATCACTATATGACGTAAAACGTTATATACTATTACGTTACAACGTATAACGTTATGTAGTATTACGTTATAACGTATAACGCTATATTGGATCACTATATGACGTATAACGTTAAATACTATTACGTAATAACGTATAACGTTATGTACTATTACGTTATAACGTATAACGTTATGTAGTATTACGTTATAACGTATAACGTTACATACTATTACGTTACATCGAATAACGTTTTATTGGATCACTATATGACGTAAAACGTTATATACTATTACGTTACAACGTATAACGTTATGTAGTATTACGTTATAACGTATATAGCTATATTGGATCACTATGCGACGTATAACGTTGAATACTATTACGTAATAACGTATAACGTTATGTACTATTACGTTATAACGTATAACGTTATATTGGATCACTATATGATGTGTCACGTTAAATACTATTACTTTACAACGTAGAACGTTATGTGCTATTACGTTATAATGTATAGCGTTATGTACTATTACGTTATAACGTATAACGTTATATTGGATCACTATATGATGTGTAATGTTATATAATATTACGTTACAGCGTGAAACGCTATGTACTATTATGTTAGAACGTATAACGTTATATTGGATGACTATATGATGTTTAACGTTACATACTATTACGTTACAACGTATAACGTTATGTACTATTACGGTATAACGTATAACGTTATATTAGATCACTATATGAAGTAAAACGTTATATACTATTACGTTACAACATATAACGTTATGTATTATTACATTACAACGTATAACGTTATGTACTATTACGTTATTACGTATAATATTATATTGGATCACTATTTGAAGTATAACGTTACATACTATTACGTTACATCGAATAACGTTATATTGGATCACTATATGACGTAAAACGTTATATACTATGACGTTACAACGTATAACGTTATGTAGTATTAGGTTATAACGTATAACGCTATATTGGATCACTATATGACGTATAACGTTAAATACTATTACGTAATAACGTATAACGTTATGTACTATTACGTTATAACGTATAACATTATATTGGATCACTATATGATGTGTAACGTTAAATACTATTACGTTACAACGTATAACGTTATGTATTAATACGTTACAACGTATAACGTTATGTACTATTACGTCATAACGTATAACGTTATGTACTATTACGTTATAACGTATAACGTTATATTGGATCTCTATATGATGTGTAATGTTATATAATATTACGTTACAACGTGAAACGTTATGTACTATTATGTTATAACGTATAACGTTATATTGGATCACTATATGATGTGTAACGTTATATACTATTACGTTACAACGTGAAACGTTATGTACTATTATGTTAGAAAGTATAACGTTATATTGGATCACTATATGATGTGTCACGTTACATAATATTACGTTACAACGTATAACGTTATGTACTATTACGTTACAACGTATAACGTTATGTACTATTACGCTATAATGTATAACGTTATGTACAATTACGTTATAACATATAACGTTATGCACTATTACGTTATAACGTATAACGTTATGCACTATTACGTTATAACGTATAACGATATATTGGTTCACTATATGATGTATAAGGTTACATACTATTAAGTTACAACGTATAACGTTATGTATTAATACGTTACAACGTATAACGTTATGTACTATTACGTCATAACGTATAACGTTATGTACTATTACGTTATAACGTATAACGTTATATTGGATCTCTATATGATGTGTAATGTTATATAATATTACATTACAACGTGAAACGTTATGTACGATTATGTTATAATGTATAACGTTATATTGGATCACTATATGATGTGTAACGTTATATACTATTACGTTACAACGTATAAGGTTATGTAGTATTACGTTATAACGTATAACGCTATATTGGATCACTATATGACGTATAACGTTAAATACTATTACGTAATAACGTATAACGTTATGTACTATTACGTTATAACGTATAACGTTATGTACTATTACGCTATAATGTATAACGTTATGTACTATTACGTTATAACGTATAACGTTATATTGGATCTCTATATGATGTGTAATGTTATATAATATTACGTTACAACGTGAAACGTTATGTACTATTATGTTATAACGTATAACGTTATATTGGATCACTATATGATGTGTAACGTTATATACTATTACGTTACAACGTGAAACGTTATGTACTATTATGTTAGAAAGTATAACGTTATATTGGATCACTATATGATGTGTCACGTTACATAATATTACGTTACAACGTATAACGTTATGTACTATTACGTTACAACGTATAACGTTATGTATTATTACATTACAACGTATAACGTTATGTACTATTACGTTACAACGTATAACGTTATGTACTATTACGTTATTACGTATAATATTATATTAGATCACTATATGACGTATAACGTTAAATACTATTACGTAATAACGTATAACGTTATGTAGTATTACGTTATAACGTATAACGTTACATACTATTACGTTACATCGAATAACGTTATATTGGATCACTATATGACGTAAAACGTTATATACTATTACGTTACAACGTATAACGTTATGTAGTATTACGTTACAACGTATAACGTTATGTATTATAATGTTACAACGTTTAACTTTATGTACTATTACGCTATAGCGTATAACGTTAAATTGGATCACTATATGATGTATAACGTTATATACTATTACGTTATAACGTATAACGTTATATTAGATCACTATATGACGTAAAACGTTATATACTATTAAGTTACAACGTATAACGTTCTGTATTATTACGTTACAACGTATAACGTTATGTATTATAATGTTACAACGTTTAACTTTATGTACTATTACGCTATAGCGTATAACGTTAAATTGGATCACTATATGATGTATAACGTTATATACTATTACGTTATAACGTATAACGTTATATTGGATCACTATATTTTGTATATCGTTATGTACTATTACATAATAACGTGTAACGTTACATTGGATCACTATATGATGTACATCGATATGTACTATTACGTTATAACGTATAACGTTATATTGGATGACTATATGATGTTTAACGATACATACTATTACGTTACAACGTATAACGTTATGTATTATTATGTTACAACGTTTAACTTTATGTACTATTACGCTATAGCGTATAACGTTAAATTGGATCACTACGTGACGTAAAACATTATATATTATTACGTTACAACGTATAACGTTATGTACTATTACGTTATAACGTATAACGTTATGTACTATTACGCTATAATGTATAACGTTATGTACTATTACGTTATAACGTATAACGTTATATTGGATCTCTATATGATGTGTAATGTTATATAATATTACGTTACAACGTGAAACGTTATGTACTATTATGTTATAACGTATAACGTTATATTGGATCACTATATGATGTGTAACGTTATATACTATTACGTTACAACGTGAAACGTTATGTACTATTATGTTAGAAAGTATAACGTTATATTGGATCACTATATGATGTGTCACGTTACATAATATTACGTTACAACGTATAACGTTATGTACTATTACGTTACAACGTATAACGTTATGTATTATTACATTACAACGTATAACGTTATGTACTATTACGTTACAACGTACAACGTTATGTACTATTACGTTATTACGTATAATATTATATTAGATCACTATATGACGTATAACGTTAAATACTATTACGTAATAACGTATAACGTTATGTAGTATTACGTTATAACGTATAACGTTACATACTATTACGTTACATCGAATAACGTTATATTGGATCACTATATGACGTAAAACGTTATATACTATTACGTTACAACGTATAACGTTATGTAGTATTACGTTATAACGTATAACGCTATATTGGATCACTATATGACGTATAACGTTAAATACTATTACGTAATAACGTATAACGTTATGTACTATTACGTTATAACGTATAACGTTATGTAGTATTACGTTATAACGTATAACGTTACATACTATTACGTTACAACGTATAACGTTATGTACTATTACGTTATAACGTATAACGTTATATTAGATCACTATATGAAGTAAAACGTTATATACTATTACGTTACAACATATAACGTTATGTATTATTACATTACAACGTATAACGTTATGTACTATTACGTTATTACGTATAATATTATATTGGATCACTATTTGAAGTATAACGTTACATACTATTACCTTACATCGAATAACGTTATATTGGATCACTATATGACGTAAAACGTTATATACTATGACGTTACAACGTATAACGTTATGTAGTATTACGTTATAACGCATAACGCTATATTGGATCACTATATGACGTATAACGTTAAATACTATTACGTAATAACGTATAACGTTATGTACTATTACGTTATAACGTATAACGTTATATTGGATCACTATATGATGTGTAACGTTAAATACTATTACGTTACAACGTATAACGTTATGTATTAATACGTTACAACGTATAACGTTATGTACTATTACGTTATAACGTATAACGTTATGTACTATTACGTTATAACGTATAACGATATATTGGTTCACTATATGATGTATAAGGTTATATACTATTACGTTACAACGTATAACGTTATGTATTAATACGTTACAACGTATAACGTTATGTACTATTACGTTACAACGTCAAACGTTATGTACTATTATGTTAGAACGTATGACGTTATATTGGATGACTATATGATGTTTAACGTTACATACTATTACGTTACAACGTATAACGTTATGTACTATCACGTTATAACGTATAACGTTATATTAGATCACTATATGACGTAAAACGTTATATACTATTACGTTACAACGTATAACGTTATGTATTATTACGTTACAACGTATAACGTTATGTACTATTACGTTATTACGTATAATATCATATTGGATCACTATTTGAAGTACAACGTTACATACTATCACGTTACATCGAATAACGTTATATTGGATCACTATATGACGTAAAACGTTATATACTATGACGTTACAACGTATAACGTTATGTAGTATTACGTTATAACTTATAACGCTATATTGGATCACTATATGACGTATAACGTTAAATACTATTACGTAATAACGTATAACGTTATGTACTATTACGTTACAACGTATAACGTTATGTACTATTACGTTATAACATATAACGTTATGCACTATTACGTTATAACGTATAACGTTATGCACTATTACGTTATAACGTATAACGATATATTGGTTCACTATATGATGTATAAGGTTACATACTATTAAGTTACAACGTATAACGTTATGTATTATTACGTTACAACGTATAACGTTATGTACTATTACGTTATAACGTATAACGTTACATACTATTACGTTACATCGAATAACGTTATATTGGATCACTATATGACGTAAAACGTTATATACTATTACGTTACAACGTATAACGTTATGTAGTATTACGTTATAACGTATAACGCTATATTGGATCACTATATGACGTATAACGTTAAATACTATTACGTAATAACGTATAACGTTATGTACTATTACGTTATAACGTATAACGTTATGTAGTATTACGTTATAACGTATAACGTTACATACTATTACGTTACATCGAATAACGTTTTATTGGATCACTATATGACGTAAAACGTTATATACTATTACGTTACAACGTATAACGTTATGTAGTATTACGTTATAACGTATAACGCTATATTGGATCACTATGTGACGTATAACGTTGAATACTATTACGTAATAACGTATAACGTTATGTACTATTACGTTATAACGTATAACGTTATATTGGATCACTATATGATGTGTCACGTTAAATACTATTACTTTACAACGTAGAACGTTATGTGCTATTACGTTATAATGTATAGCGTTATGTACTATTACGTTATAACGTATAACGTTATATTGGATCACTATATGATGTGTAATGTTATATAATATTACGTTACAGCGTGAAACGCTATGTACTATTATGTTAGAACGTATAACGTTATATTGGATGACTATATGATGTTTAACGTTACATACTATTACGTTACAACGTATAACGTTATGTACTATTACGTTATAACGTATAACGTTATATTAGATCACTATATGAAGTAAAACGTTATATACTATTACGTTACAACATATAACGTTATGTATTATTACATTACAACGTATAACGTTATGTACTATTACGTTATTACGTATAATATTATATTGGATCACTATTTGAAGTATAACGTTACATACTATTACGTTACATCGAATAACGTTATATTGGATCACTATATGACGTAAAACGTTATATACTATGACGTTACAACGTATAACGTTATGTAGTATTACGTTATAACGTATAACGCTATATTGGATCACTATATGACGTATAACGTTAAATACTATTACGTAATAACGTATAACGTTATGTACTATTACGTTATAACGTATAACATTATATTGGATCACTATATGATGTGTAACGTTAAATACTATTACGTTACAACGTATAACGTTATGTATTAATACGTTACAACGTATAACGTTATGTACTATTACGTCATAACGTATAACGTTATGTACTATTACGTTATAACGTATAACGATATATTGGTTCACTATATGATGTATAAGGTTATATACTATTACGTTACAACGTATAACGTTATGTATTAATACGTTACAACGTATAACGTTATGTACTATTACGTTACAACGTGAAACGTTATGTACTATTATGTTAGAACGTATGACGTTATATTGGATGACTATATGATGTTTAACGTTACATACTATTACGTTACAACGTATAACGTTATGTACTATCACGTTATAACGAATAACGTTATATTAGATCACTATATGACGTAAAACGTTATATACTATTACGTTACAACGTATAACGTTATGTATTATTACGTTACAACGTATAACGTTATGTACTATTACGTTATTACGTATAATATTATATTGGATCACTATTTGAAGTACAACGTTACATACTATCACGTTACATCGAATAACGTTATATTGGATCACTATATGACGTAAAACGTTATATACTATGACGTTACAACGTATAACGTTATGTAGTATTACGTTATAACTTATAACGCTATATTGGATCACTATATGACGTATAACGTTAAATACTATTACGTAATAACGTATAACGTTATGTACTATTACGTTATAACGTATAACGTTATATTGGATCACTATATGATGTGTAACGTTAAATACTATTACGTTACAACGTGAAACGTTATGTACTATTATGTTGGAAAGTATAACGTTATATTGGATCACTATATGATGTATAACGTTAAATACTATTACTTTACAACGTATAACGTTATGTGCTATTACGTTATAATGTATAACGTTATGTACTATTACGTTACAACGTATAACGTTATATACTATTACGTTATAACGTATAACGTTATATTGGATCACTATATGATGTGTAACGTTAAATACTATTACGTTACAACGTATAACGTTATGTATTATTGCGTTACAACGTATAACGTTATGTACTATTACGTTATAACATATAACGTTATGCACTATTACGTTATAACGTATAACGTTATGCACTATTACGTTATAACGTATAACGATATATTGGTTCACTATATGATGTATAAGGTTACATACTATTAAGTTACAACGTATAACGTTATGTATTATTACGTTACAACGTATAACGTTATGTACTATTACGTTATAACGTATAACGTTATACACTATTACGTTATAACGTATAACGATATATTGGTTCACTATATGATGTATAAGGTTACATACTATTAAGTTACAACGTATAACGTTATGTACTATTACGTTATAACGTATAACGTTAAATTGGATCACTATATGATGTATAACGTTATATACTATTACGTTATAACGTATAACGTTATATTGGATCACTATATGATGTATAACGTCACATACTATTACGTTACAACGTATAACGTTATGTACTATTACGTTATAACGTATAACGTTATACTAGATCACTATATGACGTAAAACGTTATATACTATTACGTTACAACGTATAACGTTATGTATTATTACGTTACAACGTATAACGTTATATAGTATTACGTGATAACGTATAAAGTTATGATCTATTATGTTACAACGTATAACATTATATTGGATAACTATATGATGTATAACGTTACATACTATTACATTACATCGAATAACGTTTTATTGGACCACTATATGACGTAAAACGTTATATACTATTACGTTACAACGTATAACGTTATGTATCATTACGTTACAACGTATAACGTTATGTACTATTACGTTATAACGTATAACGTTATGTACTATTACGTTATAACGTATAACGATATATTGGTTCACTATATGATGTATAAGGTTATATACTATTACGTTACAACGTATAACGTTATGTGCTATTACGTTATAATGTATAACGTTATGTACTATTACGTTATAACGTATAACATTATATTGGATCACTATATGATGTGTAACGTTAAATACTATTACGTAATAACGTATAACGTTATGTACTATTACGTTATAACGTATAACGTTATATTGGATCACTATATGATGTGTAACGTTAAATACTATTACTTTACAACGTATAACGTTATGTGCTATTACGTTATAATGTATAACGTTATGTACTATTACGTTATAACGTATAACATTATATTGGATCACTATATGATGTGTAACGTTAAATACTATTACTTTACAACGTATAACGTTATGTGCTATTACGTTATAATGTATAACGTTATGTACTATTACGTTACAACGTATAACGTTATGTACTATTACGTTATTACGTATAATATTATACTGGATCACTATTTGAACTATAACGTGACATACTATTACCTTACATCGAATAACGTTTTATTGGACCACTATATGACGTAAAACGTTATATACTATTACGTTACAACGTATAACGTTATGTATTATTATAATACAACGTTTAACCTTATGTACTATTACGCTATGGCGTATAACGTTAAATTGGATCACTATATGATGTATAACGTTATGTACTATTACATAATAACGTGTAACGTTATATTGGATCAATATATGATGTACATCGATATGTACTATTACGTTATAACGTATAACGTTATATTGGATCACTATATGATGTATATCGTTATGTACTATTACATAATAACGTGTAACGTTATATTGGATGACTATATGACGTAAAACGTTATATACTATTACGTTACAACGTATAACGTTATGTATTATTAAGTTACAACGTATAACGTTATGTATTGTTAAGTTACAACGTATAACGTTATGTACTATTACGTTATAACGTATAACGTTATGTACTATTACGCTATAATGTATAACGTTATGTACTATTACGTTATAACGTATTACGTTATATTGGATCGCTATATGATGTGTAATGTTATATAATATTACATTACAACGTGAAACGTTATGTACTATTATGTTATAATGTATAACGTTATATTGGATCACTATATGATGTGTAACGTTATATACTATTACGTTACAACGTATAACGTTATGTAGTATTACGTTATAACGTATAACGCTATATTGGATCACTATATGACGTATAACGTTAAATACTATTACGTAATAACGTATAACGTTATGTACTATTACGTTATAACGTATAACGTTATGTACTATTACGCTATAATGTATAACGTTATGTACTATTACGTTATAACGTATAACGTTATATTGGATCTCTATATGATGTGTAATGTTATATAATATTACGTTACAACGTGAAACGTTATGTACTATTATGTTATAACGTATAACGTTATATTGGATCACTATATGATGTGTAACGTTATATACTATTACGTTACAACGTGAAACGTTATGTACTATTATGTTAGAAAGTATAACGTTATATTGGATCACTATATGATGTGTCACGTTACATAATATCACGTTACAACGTATAACGTTATGTACTATTACGTTACAACGTATAACGTTATGTATTATTACATTACAACGTATAACGTTATGTACTATTACGTTACAACGTATAACGTTATGTACTATTACGTTATTACGTATAATATTATATTAGATCACTATATGACGTATAACGTTAAATACTATTACGTAATAACGTATAACGTTATGTAGTATTACGTTATAACGTATAACGTTACATACTATTACGTTACATCGAATAACGTTATATTGGATCACTATATGACGTAAAACGTTATATACTATTACGTTACAACGTATAACGTTATGTACTATTACGTTATAACGTATAACGTTATGTAGTATTACGTTATAACGTATAACGTTACATACTATTACGTTACAACGTATAACGTTATGTACTATTACGTTATAACGTATAACGTTATATTAGATCACTATATGAAGTAAAACGTTATATACTATTACGTTACAACATATAACGTTATGTATTATTACATTACAACGTATAACGTTATGTACTATTACGTTATTACGTATAATATTATATTGGATCACTATTTGAAGTATAACGTTACATACTATTACCTTACATCGAATAACGTTATATTGGATCACTATATGACGTAAAACGTTATATACTATGACGTTACAACGTATAACGTTATGTAGTATTACGTTATAACGCATAACGCTATATTGGATCACTATATGACGTATAACGTTAAATACTATTACGTAATAACGTATAACGTTATGTACTATTACGTTATAACGTATAACGTTATATTGGATCACTATATGATGTGTAACGTTAAATACTATTACGTTACAACGTATAACGTTATGTATTAATACGTTACAACGTATAACGTTATGTACTATTACGTTATAACGTATAACGTTATGTACTATTACGTTATAACGTATATCGATATATTGGTTCACTATATGATGTATAAGGTTATATACTATTACGTTACAACGTATAACGTTATGTATTAATACGTTACAACGTATAACGTTATGTACTATTACGTTACAACGTCAAACGTTATGTACTATTATGTTAGAACGTATGACGTTATATTGGATGACTATATGATGTTTAACGTTACATACTATTACGTTACAACGTATAACGTTATGTACTATGACGTTATAACGTATAACGTTATATTAGATCACTATATGACGTAAAACGTTATATACTATTACGTTACCACGTATAACGTTATGTATTATTACGTTACAACGTATAACGTTATGTACTACTACGTTATTACGTATAATATCATATTGGATCACTATTTGAAGTACAACGTTACATACTATCACGTTACATCGAATAACGTTATATTGGATCACTATATGACGTAAAACGTTATATACTATGACGTTACAACGTATAACGTTATGTAGTATTACGTTATAACTTATAACGCTATATTGGATCACTATATGACGTATAACGTTAAATACTATTACGTAATAACGTATAACGTTATGTACTATTACGTTATAACGTATAACGTTATATTGGATCACTATATGATGTGTAACGTTAAATACTATTACGTTACAACGTGAAACGTTATGTACTATTATGTTGGAAAGTATAACGTTATATTGGATCACTATATGATGTATAACGTTACATACTATTACGTTACAACGTATAACGTTATGTATTATTGCGTTACAACGTATAACGTTATGTACTATTACGTTATAACATATAACGTTATGCACTATTACGTTATAACGTATAACGTTATGCACTATTACGTTATAACGTATAACGATATATTGGTTCACTATATGATGTATAAGGTTACATACTATTAAGTTACAACGTATAACGTTATGTATTATTACGTTACAACGTATAACGTTATGTACTATTACGTTATAACGTATAACGTTACATACTATTACGTTACATCGAATAACGTTATATTGGATCACTATATGACGTAAAACGTTATATACTATTACGTTACAACGTATAACGTTATGTAGTATTACGTTATAACGTATAACGCTATATTGGATCACTATATGACGTATAACGTTAAATACTATTACGTAATAACGTATAACGTTATGTACTATTACGTTATAACGTATAACGTTATGTAGTATTACGTTATAACGTATAACGTTACATACTATTACGTTACATCGAATAACGTTTTATTGGATCACTATATGACGTAAAACGTTATATACTATTACGTTACAACGTATAACGTTATGTAGTATTACGTTATAACGTATAACGCTATATTGGATCACTATGTGACGTATAACGTTGAATACTATTACGTAATAACGTATAACGTTATGTACTATTACGTTATAACGTATAACGTTATATTGGATCACTATATGATGTGTCACGTTAAATACTATTACTTTACAACGTAGAACGTTATGTGCTATTACGTTATAATGTATAGCGTTATGTACTATTACGTTATAACGTATAACGTTATATTGGATCACTATATGATGTGTAATGTTATATAATATTACGTTACAGCGTGAAACGCTATGTACTATTATGTTAGAACGTATAACGTTATATTGGATGACTATATGATGTTTAACGTTACATACTATTACGTTACAACGTATAACGTTATGTACTATTACGTTACAACGTATAACGTTATATTAGATCACTATATGAAGTAAAACGTTATATACTATTACGTTACAACATATAACGTTATGTATTATTACATTACAACGTATAACGTTATGTACTATTACGTTATTACGTATAATATTATATTGGATCACTATTTGAAGTATAACGTTACATACTATTACGTTACATCGAATAACGTTATATTGGATCACTATATGACGTAAAACGTTATATACTATGACGTTACAACGTATAACGTTATGTAGTATTACGTTATAACGTATAACGCTATATTGGATCACTATATGACGTATAACGTTAAATACTATTACGTAATAACGTATAACGTTATGTACTATTACGTTATAACGTATAACATTATATTGGATCACTATATGATGTGTAACGTTAAATACTATTACGTTACAACGTATAACGTTATGTATTAATACGTTACAACGTATAACGTTATGTACTATTACGTCATAACGTATAACGTTATGTACTATTACGTTATAACGTATAACGATATATTGGTTCACTATATGATGTATAAGGTTATATACTATTACGTTACAACGTATAACGTTATGTATTAATACGTTACAACGTATAACGTTATGTACTATTACGTTACAACGTGAAACGTTATGTACTATTATGTTAGAACGTATGACGTTATATTGGATGACTATATGATGTTTAACGTTACATACTATTACGTTACAACGTATAACGTTATGTACTATCACGTTATAACGAATAACGTTATATTAGATCACTATATGACGTAAAACGTTATATACTATTACGTTACAACGTATAACGTTATGTATTATTACGTTACAACGTATAACGTTATGTACTATTACGTTATTACGTATAATATTATATTGGATCACTATTTGAAGTACAACGTTAC
Source organism: Bombus terrestris (assembly GCF_910591885.1). NCBI lineage: Eukaryota > Metazoa > Arthropoda > Insecta > Hymenoptera > Apidae > Bombus > Bombus terrestris. The sequence continues at coordinate 13,622,902 of NC_063273.1, read as the reverse complement.
ATACTATCACGTTACATCGAATAACGTTATATTGGATCACTATATGACGTAAAACGTTATATACTATGACGTTACAACGTATAACGTTATGTAGTATTACGTTATAACTTATAACGCTATATTGGATCACTATATGACGTATAACGTTAAATACTATTACGTAATAACGTATAACGTTATGTACTATTACGTTATAACGTATAACGTTATGTACTATTACGTTATAACGTATAACGATATATTGGTTCACTATATGATGTATAAGGTTATATACTATTACGTTACAACGTATAACGTTATCCTCTATTACGTTATAACGTATAACGCTATATTAGAATCACTATATGACGTATAACGTTAAATACTATTGCGTAATAACGTATAACGTTATGTACTATTACGTTATAACGTATAACGTTATATTGGATCACTATATGATGTGTAACGTTAAATACTATTACTTTACAACGTATAACGTTATGTGCTATTACGTTATAATGTATAACGTTATGTACTATTACGTTATAACGTATAACATTATATTGGATCACTATATGATGTGTAACGTTAAATACTATTACTTTACAACGTATAACGTTATGTGCTATTACGTTATAATGTATAACGTTATGTACTATTACGTTACAACGTATAACGTTATGTACTATTACGTTATTACGTATAATATTATACTGGATCACTATTTGAACTATAACGTGACATACTATTACCTTACATCGAATAACGTTTTATTGGACCACTATATGACGTAAAACGTTATATACTATTACGTTACAACGTATAACGTTATGTATTATTATGTTGCAACGTTTAACCTTATGTACTATTACGCTATGGCGTATAACGTTAAATTGGATCACTATATGATGTATAACGTTATGTACTATTACATAATAACCTGTAACGTTATATTGGATCACTATATGATGTACATCGATATGTACTATTACGTTATAACGTATAACGTTATATTGGATCACTATATGATGTATATCGTTATGTACTATTACATAATAACGTGTAACGTTATATTGGATGACTATATGACGTAAAACGTTATATACTATTACGTTACAACGTATAACGTTATGTATTATTAAGTTACAACGTATAACGTTATGTACTGTTAAGTTACAACGTATAACGTTATGTACTATTACGTTATAACGTATAACGTTATGTACTATTACGCTATAATGTATAACGTTATGTACTATTACGTTATAACGTATTACGTTATATTGGATCGCTATATGATGTGTAATGTTATATAATATTACATTACATCGTGAAACGTTATGTACTATTATGTTATAATGTATAACGTTATATTGGATCACTATATGATGTGTAACGTTATATACTATTACGTTACAACGTATAACGTTATGTAGTATTACGTTATAACGTATAACGCTATATTGGATCACTATATGACGTATAACGTTAAATACTATTACGTAATAACGTATAACGTTATGTACTATTACGTTATAACGTATAACGTTATGTACTATTACGTTATAACGTATAACGATATATTGGTTCACTATATGATGTATAAGGTTATATACTATTACGTTACAACGTATAACGTTATGTATTAATACGTTACAACGTATAACGTTATGTACTATTACGTTACAACGTGAAACGTTATATACTATTATGTTAGAACGTATGACGTTATATTGGATGACTATATGATGTTTAACGTTACATACTATTACGTTACAACGTATAACGTTATGTACTATCACGTTATAACGAATAACGTTATATTAGATCACTATATGACGTAAAACGTTATATACTATTACGTTACAACGTATAACGTTATGTATTATTACGTTACAACGTATAACGTTATGTACTATTACGTTATTACGTATAATATTATATTGGATCACTATTTGAAGTACAACGTTACATACTATCACGTTACATCGAATAACGTTATATTGGATCACTATATGACGTAAAACGTTATATACTATGACGTTACAACGTATAACGTTATGTAGTATTACGTTATAACTTATAACGCTATATTGGATCACTATATGACGTATAACGTTAAATACTATTACGTAATAACGTATAACGTTATGTACTATTACGTTATAACGTATAACGTTATATTGGATCACTATATGATGTGTAACGTTAAATACTATTACGTTACAACGTGAAACGTTATGTACTATTATGTTGGAAAGTATAACGTTATATTGGATCACTATATGATGTATAACGTTAAATACTATTACTTTACAACGTATAACGTTATGTGCTATTACGTTATAATGTATAACGTTATGTACTATTACGTTACAACGTATAACGTTATGTACTATTACGTTATAACATATAACGTTATGCACTATTACGTTATAACGTATAACGTTATGCACTATTACGTTATAACGTATAACGATATATTGGTTCACTATATGATGTATAAGGTTACATACTATTAAGTTACAACGTATAACGTTATGTATTATTACGTTACAACGTATAACGTTATGTACTATTACGTTATAACGTATAACGTTATGCACTATTACGTTATAACGTATAACGATATATTGGTTCACTATATGATGTATAAGGTTACATACTATTAAGTTACAACGTATAACGTTATGTACTATTACGTTATAACGTATAACGTTAAATTGGATCACTATATGATGTATAACGTTATATACTATTACGTTATAACGTATAACGTTATATTGGATCACTATATGATGTATAACGTCACATACTATTACGTTACAACGTATAACGTTATGTACTATTACGTTATAACGTATAACGTTATACTAGATCACTATATGACGTAAAACGTTATATACTATTACGTTACAACGTATAACGTTATGTATTATTACGTTACAACGTATAACGTTATATAGTATTACGTGATAACGTATAAAGTTATGATCTATTATGTTACAACGTATAACATTATATTGGATAACTATATGATGTATAACGTTGCATACTATTACATTACATCGAATAACGTTTTATTGGACCACTATATGACGTAAAACGTTATATACTATTACGTTACAACGTATAACGTTATGTATCATTACGTTACAACGTATAACGTTATGTACTATTACGATATAACGTATAACGTTATGTACTATTACGTTATAACGTATAACGATATATTGGTTCACTATATGATGTATAAGGTTATATACTATTACGTTACAACGTATAACGTTATCCTCTATTACGTTATAACGTATAACGCTATATTAGAATCACTATATGACGTATAACGTTAAATACTATTACGTAATAACGTATAACGTTATGTACTATTACGTAATAACGTATAACGTTATGTACTATTACGTTATAACGTATAACGTTATATTGGATCACTATATGATGTGTAACGTTAAATACTATTACTTTATAACGTATAACGTTATGTGCTATTACGTTATAATGTATAACGTTATGTACTATTACTTTATAACGTATAACATTATATTGGATCACTATATGATGTGTAACGTTAAATACTATTACTTTACAACGTATAACGTTATGTGCTATTACGTTATAATGTATAACGTTATGTACTATTACGTTACAACGTATAACGTTATGTACTATTACGTTATTACGTATAATATTATACTGGATCACTATTTGAACTATAACGTGACATACTATTACCTTACATCGAATAACGTTTTATTGGACCACTATATGACGTAAAACGTTATATACTATTACGTTACAACGTATAACGTTATGTATTATTATGTTACAACGTTTAACCTTATGTACTATTACGCTATGGCGTATAACGTTAAATTGGATCACTATATGATGTATAACGTTATGTACTATTACATAATAACGTGTAACGTTATATTGGATCACTATATGATGTACATCGATATGTACTATTACGTTATAACGTATAACGTTATATTGGATCACTATATGATGTATATCGTTATGTACTATTACATAATAACGTGTAACGTTATATTGGATCACTATATGACGTAAAACGTTATATACTATTACGTTACAACGTATAACGTTATGTATTATTAAGTTACAACGTATAACGTTATGTATTGTTAAGTTACAACGTATAACGTTATGTACTATTACGTTATAACGTATAACGTTATGTACTATTACGCTATAATGTATAACGTTATGTACTATTACGTTATAACGTATTACGTTATATTGGATCGCTATATGATGTGTAATGTTATATAATATTACATTACAACGTGAAACGTTATGTACTATTATGTTATAATGTATAACGTTATATTGGATCACTATATGATGTGTAACGTTATATACTATTACGTTACAACGTATAACGTTATGTAGTATTACGTTATAACGTATAACGCTATATTGGATCACTATATGACGTATAACGTTAAATACTATTACGTAATAACGTATAACGTTATGTACTATTACGTTATAACGTATAACGTTATATTGGATCACTATATGATGTGTAACGTTAAATACTATTACTTTACAACGTATAACGTTATGTGCTATTACGTTATAATGTATAGCGTTATGTACTATTACGTTGTAACGTATAACGTTATGTACCATTACGTTATAACGTATAACGATATTTTGGTTTACTATATGATGTATAAGGTTATATACTATTACGTTTCAACGTATAACGTTATGTAGTATTACGTTATAACGTATAACGTTACATACTATTACGTTACATCGAATAACGTTTTATTGGATCACTATATGACGTAAAACGTTATATACTATTACGTTACAACGTATAACGTTATGTAGTATTACGTTATAACGTATAACGCTATATTGGATCACTATATGACGTATAACGTTGAATACTATTACGTAATAACGTATAACGTTATGTACTATTTCGCTATAACGTATAACGTTATATTGGATCACTATATGATGTGTAACGTTAAATACTATTACTTTACAACGTATAACGTTATGTGCTATTACGTTATAATGTATAGCGTTATGTACTATTACGTTGTAACGTATAACGTTATATTGGATCACTATATGATGTGTAATGTTATATAATATTACGTTACAGCGTGAAACGCTATGTACTATTATGTTAGAACGTATAACGTTATATTGGATGACTATATGATGTTTAACGTTACATACTATTACGTTACAACGTATAACGTTATGTACTATTACGTTATAACGTATAACGTTATATTAGATCACTATATGAAGTAAAACGTTATATACTATTACGTTACAACATATAACGTTATGTATTATTACATTACAACGTATAACGTTATGTACTATTACGTTATTACGTATAATATTATATTGGATCACTATTTGAAGTATAACGTTACATACTATTACGTTACATCGAATAACGTTATATTGGATCACTATATGACGTAAAACGTTATATACTATGACGTTACAACGTATAACGTTATGTAGTATTACGTTATAACGTATAACGCTATATTGGATCACTATATGACGTATAACGTTAAATACTATTACGTAATAACGTATAACGTTATGTACTATTACGTTACAACGTATAACGTTATGTATTATTACGTTACAACGTATAACGTTATGTACTATTACGTTATAACGTATAACGTTATGTACTATTACGTTATAACGTATAACGATATATTGGTTCACTATATGATGTATAAGGTTATATACTATTACGTTACAACGTATAACGTTATGTAGTATTACGTTATAACGTATAACGTTACATACTATTACGTTACATCGAATAACGTTATATTGGATCACTATATGCTGTAAAACGTTATATACTATTACGTTACAACGTATAACGTTATCCTGTATTACGTTATAACGTATAACGCTATATTAGAATTACTATATGACGTGTAACGTTAAATACTATTACGTAATAACGTATAACGCTATGTACTATTACGTTATAACGTATAACGTTATATTGGATCACTATATGATGTGTAACATTATATGCCATTACGCTACAACGTATAACGTTATGTACTTTTACGTAATAATGTATAACGTTATGTACTATTACGTTATAACGTATAACGTTATATTGGATCGCTATATGATGTGTAATGTTATATAATATTACGTTACAACGTGAAACGTTATGTACTATTATGTTAGAACGTATGACGTTATATTGGATGACTATATGACGTTTAACGTTACATACTATTACGTTACAACGTATAACGTTATGTACTATCACGTTATAACGTATAACGTTATATTAGATCACTATATGACGTAAAACGTTATATACTATTACGTTACAACGTATAACGTTATGTATTATTACGTTACAACGTATAACGTTATGTATTATAATGTTACAACGTTTAACTTTATGTACTATTACGCTATAGCGTATAACGTTAAATTGGATCACTATATGATGTATAACGTTATATACTATTACGTTATAACTTATAACGTTATATTGGATCACTATATTTTGTATATCGTTATGTACTATTACATAATAACGTGTAACGTTATATTGGATCACTATATGATGTACATCGATATGTACTATTACGTTATAACGTATAACGTTATATTGGATCACTATATGATGTGTATCGTTATGTACTATTACATAATAACGTGTAACGTTATATTGGATCACTATATGACGTAAAACGTTATATACTATTACGTTACAACGTATAACGTTATGTATTATTAAGTTACAACGTATAACGTTATGTATTATTAAGTTACAAAGTATAACGTTATGTACTATTACGTTATAACGTATAACGTTATGTACTATTACGCTATAATGTATAACGTTATGTACTATTACGTTATAACGTATAACGTTATGTACTATTACGTTATAATGTATAACGTTATGTACTATTACTTTATAACGTATAACATTATATTGGATCACTATATGATGTGTAACGTTAAATACTATTACTTTACAACGTATAACGTTATGTGCTATTACGTTATAATGTATAACGTTATGTACTATTACTTTATAACGTATAACATTATATTGGATCACTATATGATGTGTAACGTTAAATACTATTACTTTACAACGTATAACGTTATGTGCTATTACGTTATAATGTATAACGTTATGTACTATTACGTTACAACGTATAACGTTATGTACTATTACGTTATTACGTATAATATTATACTGGATCACTATTTGAACTATAACGTGACATACTATTACCTTACATCGAATAACGTTTTATTGGACCACTATATGACGTAAAACGTTATATACTATTACGTTACAACGTATAACGTTATGTATTATTATGTTACAACGTTTAACCTTATGTACTATTACGCTATGGCGTATAACGTTAAATTGGATCACTATATGATGTATAACGTTATGTACTATTACATAATAACGTGTAACGTTATATTGGATCACTATATGATGTACATCGATATGTACTATTACGTTATAACGTATAACGTTATATTGGATCACTATATGATGTATATCGTTATGTACTATTACATAATAACGTGTAACGTTATATTGGATCACTATATGACGTAAAACGTTATATACTATTACGTTACAACGTATAACGTTATGTATTATTAAGTTACAACGTATAACGTTATGTATTGTTAAGTTACAACGTATAACGTTATGTACTATTACGTTATAACGTATAACGTTATGTACTATTACGCTATAATGTATAACGTTATGTACTATTACGTTATAACGTATTACGTTATATTGGATCGCTATATGATGTGTAATGTTATATAATATTACATTACAACGTGAAACGTTATGTACTATTATGTTATAATGTATAACGTTATATTGGATCACTATATGATGTGTAACGTTATATACTATTACGTTACAACGTATAACGTTATGTAGTATTACGTTATAACGTATAACGCTATATTGGATCACTATATGACGTATAACGTTAAATACTATTACGTAATAACGTATAACGTTATGTACTATTACGTTATAACGTATAACGTTATATTGGATCACTATATGATGTGTAACGTTAAATACTATTACTTTACAACGTATAACGTTATGTGCTATTACGTTATAATGTATAGCGTTATGTACTATTACGTTGTAACGTATAACGTTATGTACCATTACGTTATAACGTATAACGATATTTTGGTTTACTATATGATGTATAAGGTTATATACTATTACGTTTCAACGTATAACGTTATGTAGTATTACGTTATAACGTATAACGTTACATACTATTACGTTACATCGAATAACGTTTTATTGGATCACTATATGACGTAAAACGTTATATACTATTACGTTACAACGTATAACGTTATGTAGTATTACGTTATAACGTATAACGCTATATTGGATCACTATATGACGTATAACGTTGAATACTATTACGTAATAACGTATAACGTTACATACTATTACGTTACATCGAATAACGTTATATTGGATCACTATATGACGTAAAACGTTATATACTATGACGTTACAACGTATAACGTTATGTAGTATTACGTTATAACGTATAACGCTATATTGGATCACTATATGACGTATAACGTTAAATACTATTACGTAATAACGTATAACGTTATGTACTATTACGTTACAACGTATAACGTTATGTATTATTACGTTACAACGTATAACGTTATGTACTATTACGTTATAACGTATAACGTTATGTACTATTACGTTATAACGTATAACGATATATTGGTTCACTATATGATGTATAAGGTTATATACTATTACGTTACAACGTATAACGTTATGTAGTATTACGTTATAACGTATAACGTTACATACTATTACGTTACATCGAATAACGTTATATTGGATCACTATATGCCGTAAAACGTTATATACTATTACGTTACAACGTATAACGTTATCCTGTATTACGTTATAACGTATAACGCTATATTAGAATTACTATATGACGTGTAACGTTAAATACTATTACGTAATAACGTATAACGCTATGTACTATTACGTTATAACGTATAACGTTATATTGGATCACTATATGATGTGTAACATTATATGCCATTACGCTACAACGTATAACGTTATGTACTTTTACGTAATAATGTATAACGTTATGTACTATTACGTTATAACGTATAACGTTATATTGGATCGCTATATGATGTGTAATGTTATATAATATTACGTTACAACGTGAAACGTTATGTACTATTATGTTAGAACGTATGACGTTATATTGGATGACTATATGACGTTTAACGTTACATACTATTACGTTACAACGTATAACGTTATGTACTATCACGTTATAACGTATAACGTTATATTAGATCACTATATGACGTAAAACGTTATATACTATTACGTTACAACGTATAACGTTATGTATTATTACGTTACAACGTATAACGTTATGTATTATAATGTTACAACGTTTAACTTTATGTACTATTACGCTATAGCGTATAACGTTAAATTGGATCACTATATGATGTATAACGTTATATACTATTACGTTATAACTTATAACGTTATATTGGATCACTATATTTTGTATATCGTTATGTACTATTACATAATAACGTGTAACGTTATATTGGATCACTATATGATGTACATCGATATGTACTATTACGTTATAACGTATAACGTTATATTGGATCACTATATGATGTGTATCGTTATGTACTATTACATAATAACGTGTAACGTTATATTGGATCACTATATGACGTAAAACGTTATATACTATTACGTTACAACGTATAACGTTATGTATTATTAAGTTACAACGTATAACGTTATGTATTATTAAGTTACAAAGTATAACGTTATGTACTATTACGTTATAACGTATAACGTTATGTACTATTACGCTATAATGTATAACGTTATGTACTATTACGTTATAACGTATAACGTTATGTACTATTACGTTATAACGTATAACGTTATATTTGATCGCTATATGATGTGTAATGTTATATAATATTACGTTACAACGTGAAACGTTATGTACTATTATGTTATAACGTATAACGTTATATTGGATCACTATATGATGTGTAACGTTACATACTATTACGTTACAGCGCATAATGTTATGTACTATTACGTTATAACGTATAACGTTATATTGGATCACTACATGACGTAAAACATTATATACTATTACGTTACAACGTATAACGTTATGTATTATTACGTTACAACGTATAACGTTATGTATTATAATGTTACAACGTTTAACTTTATGTACTATTACGCTATAGCGTATAACGTTAAATTGGATCACTATATGATGTGTAACGTTAAATACTATTACGTTACAACGTGAAACGTTATGTACTATTATGTTGGAAAGTATAACGTTATATTGGATCACTATATGATGTATAACGTTACATACTATTACGTTACAACGTATAACGTTATGTATTATTGCGTTACAACGTATAACGTTATGTACTATTACGTTATAACATATAACGTTATGCACTATTACGTTATAACGTATAACGTTATGCACTATTACGTTATAACGTATAACGATATATTGGTTCACTATATGATGTATAAGGTTACATACTATTAAGTTACAACGTATAACGTTATGTATTATTACGTTACAACGTATAACGTTATGTACTATTACGTTATAACGTATAACGTTACATACTATTACGTTACATCGAATAACGTTATATTGGATCACTATATGACGTAAAACGTTATATACTATTACGTTACAACGTATAGCGTTATGTAGTATTACGTTATAACGTATAACGCTATATTGGATCACTATATGACGTATAACGTTAAATACTATTACGTAATAACGTATAACGTTATGTACTATTACGTTATAACGTATAACGTTATGTAGTATTACGTTATAACGTATAACGTTACATACTATTACGTTACATCGAATAACGTTTTATTGGATCACTATATGACGTAAAACGTTATATACTATTACGTTACAACGTATAACGTTATGTAGTATTACGTTATAACGTATAACGCTATATTGGATCACTATGTGACGTATAACGTTGAATACTATTACGTAATAACGTATAACGTTATGTACTATTACGTTATAACGTATAACGTTATATTGGATCACTATATGATGTGTCACGTTAAATACTATTACTTTACAACGTAGAACGTTATGTGCCATTACGTTATAATGTATAGCGTTATGTACTATTACGTTATAACGTATAACGTTATATTGGATCACTATATGATGTGTAATGTTATATAATATTACGTTACAGCGTGAAACGCTATGTACTATTATGTTAGAACGTATAACGTTATATTGGATGACTATATGATGTTTAACGTTACATACTATTACGTTACAACGTATAACGTTATGTACTATTACGTTATAACGTATAACGTTATATTAGATCACTATATGAAGTAAAACGTTATATACTATTACGTTACAACATATAACGTTATGTATTATTACATTACAACGTATAACGTTATGTACTATTACGTTATTACGTATAATATTATATTGGATCACTATTTGAAGTATAACGTTACATACTATTACGTTACATCGAATAACGTTATATTGCATCACTATATGACGTAAAACGTTATATACTATGACGTTACAACGTATAACGTTATGTAGTATTACGTTATAACGTATAACGCTATATTGGATCACTATATGACGTATAACGTTAAATACTATTACGTAATAACGTATAACGTTATGTACTATTACGTTATAACGTATAACATTATATTGGATCACTATATGATGTGTAACGTTAAATACTATTACGTTACAACGTATAACGTTATGTATTAATACGTTACAACGTATAACGTTATGTACTATTACGTTATAACGTATAACGTTATGTACTATTACGTTATAACGTATAACGATATATTGGTTCACTATATGATGTATAAGGCTATATACTATTACGTTACAACGTATAACGTTATGTATTAATACGTTACAACGTATAACGTTATGTACTGTTACGTTACAACGTGAAACGTTATGTACTATTATGTTAGAACGTATGACGTTATATTGGATGACTATATGATGTTTAACGTTACATACTATTACGTTACAACGTATAACGTTATGTACTATCACGTTATAACGAATAACGTTATATTAGATCACTATATGACGTAAAACGTTATATACTATTACGTTACAACGTATAACGTTATGTATTATTACGTTACAACGTATAACGTTATGTACTATTACGTTATTACGTATAATATTATATTGGATCACTATTTGAAGTACAACGTTACATACTATCACGTTACATCGAATAACGTTATATTGGATCACTATATGACGTAAAACGTTATATACTATGACGTTACAACGTATAACGTTATGTAGTATTACGTTATAACTTATAACGCTATATTGGATCACTATATGACGTATAACGTTAAATACTATTACGTAATAACGTATAACGTTATGTACTATTACGTTATAACGTATAACGTTATATTGGATCACTATATGATGTGTAACGTTAAATACTATTACGTTACAACGTGAAACGTTATGTACTATTATGTTGGAAAGTATAACGTTATATTGGATCACTATATGATGTATAACGTTAAATACTATTACTTTACAACGTATAACGTTATGTGCTATTACGTTATAATGTATAACGTTATGTACTATTACGTTACAACGTATAACGTTATGTACTATTACGTTATAACGTATAACGTTATATTGGATCACTATATGATGTGTAACGTTAAATACTATTACGTTACAACGTATAACGTTATGTATTATTGCGTTACAACGTATAACATTATTCACTATTACGTTATAACATATAACGTTATGCACTATTACGTTATAACGTATAACGTTATGCACTATTACGTTATAACGTATAACGATATATTGGTTCACTATATGATGTATAAGGTTACATACTATTAAGTTACAACGTATAACGTTATGTATTATTACGTTACAACGTATAACGTTATGTACTATTACGTTATAACGTATAACGTTATGCACTATTACGTTATAACGTATAACGATATATTGGTTCACTATATGATGTATAAGGTTACATACTATTAAGTTACAACGTATAACGTTATGTACTATTACGTTATAACGTATAACGTTAAATTGGATCACTATATGATGTATAACGTTATATACTATTACGTTATAACGTATAACGTTATATTGGATCACTATATGATGTATAACGTCACATACTATTACGTTACAACGTATAACGTTATGTACTATTACGTTATAACGTATAACGTTATACTAGATCACTATATGACGTAAAACGTTATATACTATTACGTTACAACGTATAACGTTATGTATTATTACGTTACAACGTATAACGTTATATAGTATTACGTGATAACGTATAAAGTTATGATCTATTATGTTACAACGTATAACATTATATTGGATAACTATATGATGTATAACGTTACATACTATTACATTACATCGAATAACGTTTTATTGGACCACTATATGACGTAAAACGTTATATACTATTACGTTACAACGTATAACGTTATGTATCATTACGTTACAACGTATAACGTTATGTACTATTACGATATAACGTATAACGTTATGTACTATTACGTTATAACGTATAACGATATATTGGTTCACTATATGATGTATAAGGTTATATACTATTACGTTACAACGTATAACGTTATCCTCTATTACGTTATAACGTATAACGCTATATTAGAATCACTATATGACGTATAACGTTAAATACTATTACGTAATAACGTATAACGTTATGTACTATTACGTAATAACGTATAACGTTATGTACTATTACGTTATAACGTATAACGTTATATTGGATCACTATATGATGTGTAACGTTAAATACTATTACTTTACAACGTATAACGTTATGTGCTATTACGTTATAATGTATAACGTTATGTACTATTACTTTATAACGTATAACATTATATTGGATCACTATATGATGTGTAACGTTAAATACTATTACTTTACAACGTATAACGTTATGTGCTATTACGTTATAATGTATAACGTTATGTACTATTACGTTACAACGTATAACGTTATGTACTATTACGTTATTACGTATAATATTATACTGGATCACTATTTGAACTATAACGTGACATACTATTACCTTACATCGAATAACGTTTTATTGGACCACTATATGACGTAAAACGTTATATACTATTACGTTACAACGTATAACGTTATGTACTATTACGTTATAACGTATAACGTTATGTACTATTACGCTATAATGTATAACGTTATGTACTATTACGTTATAACGTATTACGTTATATTGGATCGCTATATGATGTGTAATGTTATATAATATTACATTACAACGTGAAACGTTATGTACTATTATGTTATAATGTATAACGTTATATTGGATCACTATATGATGTGTAACGTTATATACTATTACGTTACAACGTATAACGTTATGTAGTATTACGTTATAACGTATAACGCTATATTGGATCACTATATGACGTATAACGTTAAATACTATTACGTAATAACGTATAACGTTATGTACTATTACGTTATAACGTATAACGTTATATTGGATCACTATATGATGTGTAACGTTAAATACTATTACTTTACAACGTATAACGTTATGTGCTATTACGTTATAATGTATAGCGTTATGTACTATTACGTTGTAACGTATAACGTTATGTACCATTACGTTATAACGTATAACGATATTTTGGTTTACTATATGATGTATAAGGTTATATACTATTACGTTTCAACGTATAACGTTATGTAGTATTACGTTATAACGTATAACGTTACATACTATTACGTTACATCGAATAACGTTTTATTGGATCACTATATGACGTAAAACGTTATATACTATTACGTTACAACGTATAACGTTATGTAGTATTACGTTATAACGTATAACGCTATATTGGATCACTATATGACGTATAACGTTGAATACTATTACGTAATAACGTATAACGTTATGTACTATTACGCTATAACGTATAACGTTATATTGGATCACTATATGATGTGTAACGTTAAATACTATTACTTTACAACGTATAACGTTATGTGCTATTACGTTATAATGTATAGCGTTATGTACTATTACGTTGTAACGTATAACGTTATATTGGATCACTATATGATGTGTAATGTTATATAATATTACGTTACAGCGTGAAACGCTATGTACTATTATGTTAGAACGTATAACGTTATATTGGATGACTATATGATGTTTAACGTTACATACTATTACGTTACAACGTATAACGTTATGTACTATTACGTTATAACGTATAACGTTATATTAGATCACTATATGAAGTAAAACGTTATATACTATTACGTTACAACATATAACGTTATGTATTATTACATTACAACGTATAACGTTATGTACTATTACGTTATTACGTATAATATTATATTGGATCACTATTTGAAGTATAACGTTACATACTATTACGTTACATCGAATAACGTTATATTGGATCACTATATGACGTAAAACGTTATATACTATGACGTTACAACGTATAACGTTATGTAGTATTACGTTATAACGTATAACGCTATATTGGATCACTATATGACGTATAACGTTAAATACTATTACGTAATAACGTATAACGTTATGTACTATTACGTTACAACGTATAACGTTATGTATTATTACGTTACAACGTATAACGTTATGTACTATTACGTTATAACGTATAACGTTATGTACTATTACGTTATAACGTATAACGATATATTGGTTCACTATATGATGTATAAGGTAATATACTATTACGTTACAACGTATAACGTTATGTAGTATTACGTTATAACGTATAACGTTACATACTATTACGTTACATCGAATAACGTTATATAGGATCACTATATGCCGTAAAACGTTATATACTATTACGTTACAACGTATAACGTTATCCTGTATTACGTTATAACGTATAACGCTATATTAGAATTACTATATGACGTGTAACGTTAAATACTATTACGTAATAACGTATAACGCTATGTACTATTACGTTATAACGTATAACGTTATATTGGATCACTATATGATGTGTAACATTATATGCCATTACGCTACAACGTATAACGTTATGTACTTTTACGTAATAATGTATAACGTTATGTACTATTACGTTATTACGTATAACGTTATATTGGATCGCTATATGATGTGTAATGTTATATAATATTACGTTACAACGTGAAACGTTATGTACTATTATGTTAGAACGTATGACGTTATATTGGATGACTATATGACGTTTAACGTTACATACTATTACGTTACAACGTATAACGTTATGTACTATCACGTTATAACGTATAACGTTATATTAGATCACTATATGACGTAAAACGTTATATACTATTACGTTACAACGTATAACGTTATGTATTATTACGTTACAACGTATAACGTTATGTATTATAATGTTACAACGTTTAACTTTATGTACTATTACGCTATAGCGTATAACGTTAAATTGGATCACTATATGATGTATAACGTTATAACTTATAACGTTATAACTTATAACGTTATATTGGATCACTATATTTTGTATATCGTTATGTACTATTACATAATAACGTGTAACGTTATATTGGATCACTATATGATGTACATCGATATGTACTATTACGTTATAACGTATAACGTTATATTGGATCACTATATGATGTGTATCGTTATGTACTATTACATAATAACGTGTAACGTTATATTGGATCACTATATGACGTAAAACGTTATATACTATTACGTTACAACGTATAACGTTATGTATTATTAAGTTACAACGTATAACGTTATGTATTATTAAGTTACAAAGTATAACGTTATGTACTATTACGTTATAACGTATAACGTTATGTACTATTACGCTATAATGTATAACGTTATGTACTATTACGTTATAACGTATAACGTTATGTACTATTACGTTATAACGTATAACGTTATATTTGATCGCTATATGATGTGTAATGTTATATAATATTACGTTACAACGTGAAACGTTATGTACTATTATGTTATAACGTATAACGTTATATTGGATCACTATATGATGTGTAACGTTACATACTATTACGTTACAACGTATAACGTTATGTACTATTACGTTATAACGTATAACGTTATATTAGATCACTATATGAAGTAAAACGTTACATACTATTACGTTACAACATATAACGTTATGTATTATTACATTACAACGTATAACGTTATGTACTATTACGTTATTACGTATAATATTATATTGGATCACTATTTGAAGTATAACGTTACATACTATTACGTTACATCGAATAACGTTATATTGGATCACTATATGACGTAAAACGTTATATACTATGACGTTACAACGTATAACGTTATGTAGTATTACGTTATAACGTATAACGCTATATTGGATCACTATATGACGTATAACGTTAAATACTATTACGTAATAACGTATAACGTTATGTACTATTACGTTATAACGTATAACATTATATTGGATCACTATATGATGTGTAACGTTAAATACTATTACGTTACAACGTATAACGTTATGTATTAATACGTTACAACGTATAACGTTATGTACTATTACGTTATAACGTATAACGTTATGTACTATTACGTTATAACGTATAACGATATATTGGTTCACTATATGATGTATAAGGCTATATACTATTACGTTACAACGTATAACGTTATGTATTAATACGTTACAACGTATAACGTTATGTACTATTACGTTACAACGTGAAACGTTATGTACTATTATGTTAGAACGTATGACGTTATATTGGATGACTATATGATGTTTAACGTTACATACTATTACGTTACAACGTATAACGTTATGTACTATCACGTTATAACGAATAACGTTATATTAGATCACTATATGACGTAAAACGTTATATACTATTACGTTACAACGTATAACGTTATGTATTATTACGTTACAACGTATAACGTTATGTACTATTACGTTATTACGTATAATATTATATTGGATCACTATTTGAAGTACAACGTTACATACTATCACGTTACATCGAATAACGTTATATTGGATCACTATATGACGTAAAACGTTATATACTATGACGTTACAACGTATAACGTTATGTAGTATTACGTTATAACTTATAACGCTATATTGGATCACTATATGACGTATAACGTTAAATACTATTACGTAATAACGTATAACGTTATGTACTATTACGTTATAACGTATAACGTTATATTGGATCACTATATGATGTGTAACGTTAAATACTATTACGTTACAACGTGAAACGTTATGTACTATTATGTTGGAAAGTATAACGTTATATTGGATCACTATATGATGTATAACGTTAAATACTATTACTTTACAACGTATAACGTTATGTGCTATTACGTTATAATGTATAACGTTATGTACTATTACGTTACAACGTATAACGTTATGTACTATTACGTTATAACGTATAACGTTATATTGGATCACTATATGATGTGTAACGTTAAATACTATTACGTTACAACGTATAACGTTATGTATTATTGCGTTACAACGTATAACATTATGTACTATTACGTTATAACATATAACGTTATGCACTATTACGTTATAACGTATAACGTTATGCACTATTACGTTATAACGTATAACGATATATTGGTTCACTATATGATGTATAAGGTTACATACTATTAAGTTACAACGTATAACGTTATGTATTATTACGTTACAACGTATAACGTTATGTACTATTACGTTATAACGTATAACGTTATGCACTATTACGTTATAACGTATAACGATATATTGGTTCACTATATGATGTATAAGGTTACATACTATTAAGTTACAACGTATAACGTTATGTACTATTACGTTATAACGTATAACGTTAAATTGGATCACTATATGATGTATAACGTTATATACTATTACGTTATAACGTATAACGTTATATTGGATCACTATATGATGTATAACGTCACATACTATTACGTTACAACGTATAACGTTATGTACTATTACGTTATAACGTATAACGTTATACTAGATCACTATATGACGTAAAACGTTATATACTATTACGTTACAACGTATAACGTTATGTATTATTACGTTACAACGTATAACGTTATATAGTATTACGTGATAACGTATAAAGTTATGATCTATTATGTTACAACGTATAACATTATATTGGATAACTATATGATGTATAACGTTACATACTATTACATTACATCGAATAACGTTTTATTGGACCACTATATGACGTAAAACGTTATATACTATTACGTTACAACGTATAACGTTATGTATCATTACGTTACAACGTATAACGTTATGTACTATTACGATATAACGTATAACGTTATGTACTATTACGTTATAACGTATAACGATATATTGGTTCACTATATGATGTATAAGGTTATATACTATTACGTTACAACGTATAACGTTATCCTCTATTACGTTATAACGTATAACGCTATATTAGAATCACTATATGAAGTAAAACGTTATATACTATTACGTTACAACATATAACGTTATGTATTATTACATTACAACGTATAACGTTATGTACTATTACGTTATTACGTATAATATTATATTGGATCACTATTTGAAGTATAACGTTACATACTATTACGTTACATCGAATAACGTTATATTGCATCACTATATGACGTAAAACGTTATATACTATGACGTTACAACGTATAACGTTATGTAGTATTACGTTATAACGTATAACGCTATATTGGATCACTATATGACGTATAACGTTAAATACTATTACGTAATAACGTATAACGTTATGTACTATTACGTTATAACGTATAACATTATATTGGATCACTATATGATGTGTAACGTTAAATACTATTACGTTACAACGTATAACGTTATGTATTAATACGTTACAACGTATAACGTTATGTACTATTACGTTATAACGTATAACGTTATGTACTATTACGTTATAACGTATAACGATATATTGGTTCACTATATGATGTATAAGGCTATATACTATTACGTTACAACGTATAACGTTATGTATTAATACGTTACAACGTATAACGTTATGTACTGTTACGTTACAACGTGAAACGTTATGTACTATTATGTTAGAACGTATGACGTTATATTGGATGACTATATGATGTTTAACGTTACATACTATTACGTTACAACGTATAACGTTATGTACTATCACGTTATAACGAATAACGTTATATTAGATCACTATATGACGTAAAACGTTATATACTATTACGTTACAACGTATAACGTTATGTATTATTACGTTACAACGTATAACGTTATGTACTATTACGTTATTACGTATAATATTATATTGGATCACTATTTGAAGTACAACGTTACATACTATCACGTTACATCGAATAACGTTATATTGGATCACTATATGACGTAAAACGTTATATACTATGACGTTACAACGTATAACGTTATGTAGTATTACGTTATAACTTATAACGCTATATTGGATCACTATATGACGTATAACGTTAAATACTATTACGTAATAACGTATAACGTTATGTACTATTACGTTATAACGTATAACGTTATATTGGATCACTATATGATGTGTAACGTTAAATACTATTACGTTACAACGTGAAACGTTATGTACTATTATGTTGGAAAGTATAACGTTATATTGGATCACTATATGATGTATAACGTTAAATACTATTACTTTACAACGTATAACGTTATGTGCTATTACGTTATAATGTATAACGTTATGTACTATTACGTTACAACGTATAACGTTATGTACTATTACGTTATAACGTATAACGTTATATTGGATCACTATATGACGTTTAACGTTACATACTATTACGTTACAACGTATAACGTTATGTACTATCACGTTATAACGTATAACGTTATATTAGATCACTATATGACGTAAAACGTTATATACTATTACGTTACAACGTATAACGTTATGTATTATTACGTTACAACGTATAACGTTATGTATTATAATGTTACAACGTTTAACTTTATGTACTATTACGCTATAGCGTATAACGTTAAATTGGATCACTATATGATGTATAACGTTATATACTATAACGTTATAACTTATAACGTTATATTGGATCACTATATTTTGTATATCGTTATGTACTATTACATAATAACGTGTAACGTTATATTGGATCACTATATGATGTACATCGATATGTACTATTACGTTATAACGTATAACGTTATATTGGATCACTATATGATGTGTATCGTTATGTACTATTACATAATAACGTGTAACGTTATATTGGATCACTATATGACGTAAAACGTTATATACTATTACGTTACAACGTATAACGTTATGTATTATTAAGTTACAACGTATAACGTTATGTATTATTAAGTTACAAAGTATAACGTTATGTACTATTACGTTATAACGTATAACGTTATGTACTATTACGCTATAATGTATAACGTTATGTACTATTACGTTATAACGTATAACGTTATGTACTATTACGTTATAACGTATAACGTTATATTTGATCGCTATATGATGTGTAATGTTATATAATATTACGTTACAACGTGAAACGTTATGTACTATTATGTTATAACGTATAACGTTATATTGGATCACTATATGATGTGTAACGTTACATACTATTACGTTACAACGTATAACGTTATGTACTATTACGTTATAACGTATAACGTTATATTAGATCACTATATGAAGTAAAACGTTACATACTATTACGTTACAACATATAACGTTATGTATTATTACATTACAACGTATAACGTTATGTACTATTACGTTATTACGTATAATATTATATTGGATCACTATTTGAAGTATAACGTTACATACTATTACGTTACATCGAATAACGTTATATTGGATCACTATATGACGTAAAACGTTATATACTATGACGTTACAACGTATAACGTTATGTAGTATTACGTTATAACGTATAACGCTATATTGGATCACTATATGACGTATAACGTTAAATACTATTACGTAATAACGTATAACGTTATGTACTATTACGTTATAACGTATAACATTATATTGGATCACTATATGATGTGTAACGTTAAATACTATTACGTTACAACGTATAACGTTATGTATTAATACGTTACAACGTATAACGTTATGTACTATTACGTTATAACGTATAACGTTATGTACTATTACGTTATAACGTATAACGATATATTGGTTCACTATATGATGTATAAGGCTATATACTATTACGTTACAACGTATAACGTTATGTATTAATACGTTACAACGTATAACGTTATGTACTATTACGTTACAACGTGAAACGTTATGTACTATTATGTTAGAACGTATGACGTTATATTGGATGACTATATGATGTTTAACGTTACATACTATTACGTTACAACGTATAACGTTATGTACTATCACGTTATAACGAATAACGTTATATTAGATCACTATATGACGTAAAACGTTATATACTATTACGTTACAACGTATAACGTTATGTATTATTACGTTACAACGTATAACGTTATGTACTATTACGTTATTACGTATAATATTATATTGGATCACTATTTGAAGTACAACGTTACATACTATCACGTTACATCGAATAACGTTATATTGGATCACTATATGACGTAAAACGTTATATACTATGACGTTACAACGTATAACGTTATGTAGTATTACGTTATAACTTATAACGCTATATTGGATCACTATATGACGTATAACGTTAAATACTATTACGTAATAACGTATAACGTTATGTACTATTACGTTATAACGTATAACGTTATATTGGATCACTATATGATGTGTAACGTTAAATACTATTACGTTACAACGTGAAACGTTATGTACTATTATGTTGGAAAGTATAACGTTATATTGGATCACTATATGATGTATAACGTTAAATACTATTACTTTACAACGTATAACGTTATGTGCTATTACGTTATAATGTATAACGTTATGTACTATTACGTTACAACGTATAACGTTATGTACTATTACGTTATAACGTATAACGTTATATTGGATCACTATATGATGTGTAACGTTAAATACTATTACGTTACAACGTATAACGTTATGTATTATTGCGTTACAACGTATAACATTATGTACTATTACGTTATAACATATAACGTTATGCACTATTACGTTATAACGTATAACGTTATGCACTATTACGTTATAACGTATAACGATATATTGGTTCACTATATGATGTATAAGGTTACATA
This sequence comes from Bombus terrestris, assembly GCF_910591885.1. Classification (NCBI taxonomy): domain Eukaryota; kingdom Metazoa; phylum Arthropoda; class Insecta; order Hymenoptera; family Apidae; genus Bombus; species Bombus terrestris. Next base: position 13,599,342 of record NC_063273.1, on the reverse strand, counting down.
CTATTAAGTTACAACGTATAACGTTATGTATTATTACGTTACAACGTATAACGTTATGTACTATTACGTTATAACGTATAACGTTATGCACTATTACGTTATAACGTATAACGATATATTGGTTCACTATATGATGTATAAGGTTACATACTATTAAGTTACAACGTATAACGTTATGTACTATTACGTTATAACGTATAACGTTAAATTGGATCACTATATGATGTATAACGTTATATACTATTACGTTATAACGTATAACGTTATATTGGATCACTATATGATGTATAACGTCACATACTATTACGTTACAACGTATAACGTTATGTACTATTACGTTATAACGTATAACGTTATACTAGATCACTATATGACGTAAAACGTTATATACTATTACGTTACAACGTATAACGTTATGTATTATTACGTTACAACGTATAACGTTATATAGTATTACGTGATAACGTATAAAGTTATGATCTATTATGTTACAACGTATAACATTATATTGGATAACTATATGATGTATAACGTTACATACTATTACATTACATCGAATAACGTTTTATTGGACCACTATATGACGTAAAACGTTATATACTATTACGTTACAACGTATAACGTTATGTATCATTACGTTACAACGTATAACGTTATGTACTATTACGATATAACGTATAACGTTATGTACTATTACGTTATAACGTATAACGATATATTGGTTCACTATATGATGTATAAGGTTATATACTATTACGTTACAACGTATAACGTTATCCTCTATTACGTTATAACGTATAACGCTATATTAGAATCACTATATGAAGTAAAACGTTATATACTATTACGTTACAACATATAACGTTATGTATTATTACATTACAACGTATAACGTTATGTACTATTACGTTATTACGTATAATATTATATTGGATCACTATTTGAAGTATAACGTTACATACTATTACGTTACATCGAATAACGTTATATTGCATCACTATATGACGTAAAACGTTATATACTATGACGTTACAACGTATAACGTTATGTAGTATTACGTTATAACGTATAACGCTATATTGGATCACTATATGACGTATAACGTTAAATACTATTACGTAATAACGTATAACGTTATGTACTATTACGTTATAACGTATAACATTATATTGGATCACTATATGATGTGTAACGTTAAATACTATTACGTTACAACGTATAACGTTATGTATTAATACGTTACAACGTATAACGTTATGTACTATTACGTTATAACGTATAACGTTATGTACTATTACGTTATAACGTATAACGATATATTGGTTCACTATATGATGTATAAGGCTATATACTATTACGTTACAACGTATAACGTTATGTATTAATACGTTACAACGTATAACGTTATGTACTGTTACGTTACAACGTGAAACGTTATGTACTATTATGTTAGAACGTATGACGTTATATTGGATGACTATATGATGTTTAACGTTACATACTATTACGTTACAACGTATAACGTTATGTACTATCACGTTATAACGAATAACGTTATATTAGATCACTATATGACGTAAAACGTTATATACTATTACGTTACAACGTATAACGTTATGTATTATTACGTTACAACGTATAACGTTATGTACTATTACGTTATTACGTATAATATTATATTGGATCACTATTTGAAGTACAACGTTACATACTATCACGTTACATCGAATAACGTTATATTGGATCACTATATGACGTAAAACGTTATATACTATGACGTTACAACGTATAACGTTATGTAGTATTACGTTATAACTTATAACGCTATATTGGATCACTATATGACGTATAACGTTAAATACTATTACGTAATAACGTATAACGTTATGTACTATTACGTTATAACGTATAACGTTATATTGGATCACTATATGATGTGTAACGTTAAATACTATTACGTTACAACGTGAAACGTTATGTACTATTATGTTGGAAAGTATAACGTTATATTGGATCACTATATGATGTATAACGTTAAATACTATTACTTTACAACGTATAACGTTATGTGCTATTACGTTATAATGTATAACGTTATGTACTATTACGTTACAACGTATAACGTTATGTACTATTACGTTATAACGTATAACGTTATATTGGATCACTATATGATGTGTAACGTTAAATACTATTACGTTACAACGTATAACGTTATGTATTATTGCGTTACAACGTATAACATTATTCACTATTACGTTATAACATATAACGTTATGCACTATTACGTTATAACGTATAACGTTATGCACTATTACGTTATAACGTATAACGATATATTGGTTCACTATATGATGTATAAGGTTACATACTATTAAGTTACAACGTATAACGTTATGTATTATTACGTTACAACGTATAACGTTATGTACTATTACGTTATAACGTATAACGTTATGCACTATTACGTTATAACGTATAACGATATATTGGTTCACTATATGATGTATAAGGTTACATACTATTAAGTTACAACGTATAACGTTATGTACTATTGCGTTATAACGTATAACGTTAAATTGGATCACTATATGATGTATAACGTTATATACTATTACGTTATAACGTATAACGTTATATTGGATCACTATATGATGTATAACGTCACATACTATTACGTTACAACGTATAACGTTATGTACTATTACGTTATAACGTATAACGTTATACTAGATCACTATATGACGTAAAACGTTATATACTATTACGTTACAACGTATAACGTTATGTATTATTACGTTACAACGTATAACGTTATATAGTATTACGTGATAACGTATAAAGTTATGATCTATTATGTTACAACGTATAACATTATATTGGATAACTATATGATGTATAACGTTACATACTATTACATTACATCGAATAACGTTTTATTGGACCACTATATGACGTAAAACGTTATATACTATTACGTTACAACGTATAACGTTATGTATCATTACGTTACAACGTATAACGTTATGTACTATTACGATATAACGTATAACGTTATGTACTATTACGTTATAACGTATAACGATATATTGGTTCACTATATGATGTATAAGGTTATATACTATTACGTTACAACGTATAACGTTATCCTCTATTACGTTATAACGTATAACGCTATATTAGAATCACTATATGACGTATAACGTTAAATACTATTACGTAATAACGTATAACGTTATGTACTATTACGTAATAACGTATAACGTTATGTACTATTACGTTATAACGTATAACGTTATATTGGATCACTATATGATGTGTAACGTTAAATACTATTACTTTACAACGTATAACGTTATGTGCTATTACGTTATAATGTATAACGTTATGTACTATTACTTTATAACGTATAACATTATATTGGATCACTATATGATGTGTAACGTTAAATACTATTACTTTACAACGTATAACGTTATGTGCTATTACGTTATAATGTATAACGTTATGTACTATTACGTTACAACGTATAACGTTATGTACTATTACGTTATTACGTATAATATTATACTGGATCACTATTTGAACTATAACGTGACATACTATTACCTTACATCGAATAACGTTTTATTGGACCACTATATGACGTAAAACGTTATATACTATTACGTTACAACGTATAACGTTATGTACTATTACGTTATAACGTATAACGTTATGTACTATTACGCTATAATGTATAACGTTATGTACTATTACGTTATAACGTATTACGTTATATTGGATCGCTATATGATGTGTAATGTTATATAATATTACATTACAACGTGAAACGTTATGTACTATTATGTTATAATGTATAACGTTATATTGGATCACTATATGATGTGTAACGTTATATACTATTACGTTACAACGTATAACGTTATGTAGTATTACGTTATAACGTATAACGCTATATTGGATCACTATATGACGTATAACGTTAAATACTATTACGTAATAACGTATAACGTTATGTACTATTACGTTATAACGTATAACGTTATATTGGATCACTATATGATGTGTAACGTTAAATACTATTACTTTACAACGTATAACGTTATGTGCTATTACGTTATAATGTATAGCGTTATGTACTATTACGTTGTAACGTATAACGTTATGTACCATTACGTTATAACGTATAACGATATTTTGGTTTACTATATGATGTATAAGGTTATATACTATTACGTTTCAACGTATAACGTTATGTAGTATTACGTTATAACGTATAACGTTACATACTATTACGTTACATCGAATAACGTTTTATTGGATCACTATATGACGTAAAACGTTATATACTATTACGTTACAACGTATAACGTTATGTAGTATTACGTTATAACGTATAACGCTATATTGGATCACTATATGACGTATAACGTTAAATACTATTACGTAATAACGTATAACGTTATGTACTATTACGTTACAACGTATAACGTTATGTATTATTACGTTACAACGTATAACGTTATGTACTATTACGTTATAACGTATAACGTTATGTACTATTACGTTATAACGTATAACGATATATTGGTTCACTATATGATGTATAAGGTTATATACTATTACGTTACAACGTATAACGTTATGTAGTATTACGTTATAACGTATAACGTTACATACTATTACGTTACATCGAATAACGTTATATTGGATCACTATATGCCGTAAAACGTTATATACTATTACGTTACAACGTATAACGTTATCCTGTATTACGTTATAACGTATAACGCTATATTAGAATTACTATATGACGTGTAACGTTAAATACTATTACGTAATAACGTATAACGCTATGTACTATTACGTTATAACGTATAACGTTATATTGGATCACTATATGATGTGTAACATTATATGCCATTACGCTACAACGTATAACGTTATGTACTTTTACGTAATAATGTATAACGTTATGTACTATTACGTTATAACGTATAACGTTATATTGGATCGCTATATGATGTGTAATGTTATATAATATTACGTTACAACGTGAAACGTTATGTACTATTATGTTAGAACGTATGACGTTATATTGGATGACTATATGACGTTTAACGTTACATACTATTACGTTACAACGTATAACGTTATGTACTATCACGTTATAACGTATAACGTTATATTAGATCACTATATGACGTAAAACGTTATATACTATTACGTTACAACGTATAACGTTATGTATTATTACGTTACAACGTATAACGTTATGTATTATAATGTTACAACGTTTAACTTTATGTACTATTACGCTATAGCGTATAACGTTAAATTGGATCACTATATGATGTATAACGTTATATACTATAACGTTATAACTTATAACGTTATATTGGATCACTATATTTTGTATATCGTTATGTACTATTACATAATAACGTGTAACGTTATATTGGATCACTATATGATGTACATCGATATGTACTATTACGTTATAACGTATAACGTTATATTGGATCACTATATGATGTGTATCGTTATGTACTATTACATAATAACGTGTAACGTTATATTGGATCACTATATGACGTAAAACGTTATATACTATTACGTTACAACGTATAACGTTATGTATTATTAAGTTACAACGTATAACGTTATGTATTATTAAGTTACAAAGTATAACGTTATGTACTATTACGTTATAACGTATAACGTTATGTACTATTACGCTATAATGTATAACGTTATGTACTATTACGTTATAACGTATAACGTTATGTACTATTACGTTATAACGTATAACGTTATATTTGATCGCTATATGATGTGTAATGTTATATAATATTACGTTACAACGTGAAACGTTATGTACTATTATGTTATAACGTATAACGTTATATTGGATCACTATATGATGTGTAACGTTACATACTATTACGTTACAACGTATAACGTTATGTACTATTACGTTATAACGTATAACGTTATATTAGATCACTATATGAAGTAAAACGTTACATACTATTACGTTACAACATATAACGTTATGTATTATTACATTACAACGTATAACGTTATGTACTATTACGTTATTACGTATAATATTATATTGGATCACTATTTGAAGTATAACGTTACATACTATTACGTTACATCGAATAACGTTATATTGGATCACTATATGACGTAAAACGTTATATACTATGACGTTACAACGTATAACGTTATGTAGTATTACGTTATAACGTATAACGCTATATTGGATCACTATATGACGTATAACGTTAAATACTATTACGTAATAACGTATAACGTTATGTACTATTACGTTATAACGTATAACATTATATTGGATCACTATATGATGTGTAACGTTAAATACTATTACGTTACAACGTATAACGTTATGTATTAATACGTTACAACGTATAACGTTATGTACTATTACGTTATAACGTATAACGTTATGTACTATTACGTTATAACGTATAACGATATATTGGTTCACTATATGATGTATAAGGCTATATACTATTACGTTACAACGTATAACGTTATGTATTAATACGTTACAACGTATAACGTTATGTACTATTACGTTACAACGTGAAACGTTATGTACTATTATGTTAGAACGTATGACGTTATATTGGATGACTATATGATGTTTAACGTTACATACTATTACGTTACAACGTATAACGTTATGTACTATCACGTTATAACGAATAACGTTATATTAGATCACTATATGACGTAAAACGTTATATACTATTACGTTACAACGTATAACGTTATGTATTATTACGTTACAACGTATAACGTTATGTACTATTACGTTATTACGTATAATATTATATTGGATCACTATTTGAAGTACAACGTTACATACTATCACGTTACATCGAATAACGTTATATTGGATCACTATATGACGTAAAACGTTATATACTATGACGTTACAACGTATAACGTTATGTAGTATTACGTTATAACTTATAACGCTATATTGGATCACTATATGACGTATAACGTTAAATACTATTACGTAATAACGTATAACGTTATGTACTATTACGTTATAACGTATAACGTTATATTGGATCACTATATGATGTGTAACGTTAAATACTATTACGTTACAACGTGAAACGTTATGTACTATTATGTTGGAAAGTATAACGTTATATTGGATCACTATATGATGTATAACGTTAAATACTATTACTTTACAACGTATAACGTTATGTGCTATTACGTTATAATGTATAACGTTATGTACTATTACGTTACAACGTATAACGTTATGTACTATTACGTTATAACGTATAACGTTATATTGGATCACTATATGATGTGTAACGTTAAATACTATTACGTTACAACGTATAACGTTATGTATTATTGCGTTACAACGTATAACATTATGTACTATTACGTTATAACATATAACGTTATGCACTATTACGTTATAACGTATAACGTTATGCACTATTACGTTATAACGTATAACGATATATTGGTTCACTATATGATGTATAAGGTTACATACTATTAAGTTACAACGTATAACGTTATGTATTATTACGTTACAACGTATAACGTTATGTACTATTACGTTATAACGTATAACGTTATGCACTATTACGTTATAACGTATAACGATATATTGGTTCACTATATGATGTATAAGGTTACATACTATTAAGTTACAACGTATAACGTTATGTACTATTACGTTATAACGTATAACGTTAAATTGGATCACTATATGATGTATAACGTTATATACTATTACGTTATAACGTATAACGTTATATTGGATCACTATATGATGTATAACGTCACATACTATTACGTTACAACGTATAACGTTATGTACTATTACGTTATAACATATAACGTTATACTAGATCACTATATGACGTAAAACGTTATATACTATTACGTTACAACGTATAACGTTATGTATTATTACGTTACAACGTATAACGTTATATAGTATTACGTGATAACGTATAAAGTTATGATCTATTATGTTACAACGTATAACATTATATTGGATAACTATATGATGTATAACGTTACATACTATTACATTACATCGAATAACGTTTTATTGGACCACTATATGACGTAAAACGTTATATACTATTACGTTACAACGTATAACGTTATGTATCATTACGTTACAACGTATAACGTTATGTACTATTACGATATAACGTATAACGTTATGTACTATTACGTTATAACGTATAACGATATATTGGTTCACTATATGATGTATAAGGTTATATACTATTACGTTACAACGTATAACGTTATCCTCTATTACGTTATAACGTATAACGCTATATTAGAATCACTATATGACGTATAACGTTAAATACTATTACGTAATAACGTATAACGTTATGTACTATTACGTAATAACGTATAACGTTATGTACTATTACGTTATAACGTATAACGTTATATTGGATCACTATATGATGTGTAACGTTAAATACTATTACTTTACAACGTATAACGTTATGTGCTATTACGTTATAATGTATAACGTTATGTACTATTACTTTATAACGTATAACATTATATTGGATCACTATATGATGTGTAACGTTAAATACTATTACTTTACAACGTATAACGTTATGTGCTATTACGTTATAATGTATAACGTTATGTACTATTACGTTACAACGTATAACGTTATGTACTATTACGTTATTACGTATAATATTATACTGGATCACTATTTGAACTATAACGTGACATACTATTACCTTACATCGAATAACGTTTTATTGGACCACTATATGACGTAAAACGTTATATACTATAACGTTACAACGTATAACGTTATGTACTATTACGTTATAACGTATAACGTTATGTACTATTACGCTATAATGTATAACGTTATGTACTATTACGTTATAACGTATTACGTTATATTGGATCGCTATATGATGTGTAATGTTATATAATATTACATTACAACGTGAAACGTTATGTGCTATTACGTTATAATGTATAGCGTTATGTACTATTACGTTGTAACGTATAACGTTATGTACTATTACGCTATAATGTATAACGTTATGTACTATTACGTTATAACGTATAACGTTATATTGGATCTCTATATGATGTGTAATGTTATATAATATTACGTTACAACGTGAAACGTTATGTACTATTATGTTATAACGTATAACGTTATATTGGATCACTATATGATGTGTAACGTTATATACTATTACGTTACAACGTGAAACGTTATGTACTATTATGTTAGAAAGTATAACGTTATATTGGATCACTATATGATGTATCACGTTACTTAATATTACGTTACAACGTATAACGTTATGTACTATTACGTTACAACGTATAACGTTATGTATTATTACATTACAACGTATAACGTTATGTACTATTACGTTACAACGTATAACGTTATGTACTATTACGTTATTACGTATAATATTATATTGGATCACTATATGACGTATAACGTTAAATACTATTACGTAATAACGTATAACGTTATGTAGTATTACGTTATAACGTATAACGTTACATACTATTACGTTACATCGAATAACGTTATATTGGATCACTATATGACGTAAAACGTTATATACTATTACGTTACAACGTATAACGTTATGTAGTATTACGTTATAACGTATAACGCTATATTGGATCACTATATGACGTATAACGTTAAATACTATTACGTAATAACGTATAACGTTATGTACTATTACGTTATAACGTATAACGTTATATTAGATCACTATATGAAGTAAAACGTTATATACTATTACGTTACAACATATAACGTTATGTATTATTACATTACAACGTATAACGTTATGTACTATTACGTTATTACGTATAATATTATATTGGATCACTATTTGAAGTATAACGTTACATACTATTACGTTACATCGAATAACGTTATATTGGATCACTATATGACGTAAAACGTTATATACTATGACGTTACAACGTATAACGTTATGTAGTATTACGTTATAACGTATAACGCTATATTGGATCACTATATGACGTATAACGTTAAATACTATTACGTAATAACGTATAACATTATATTGGATCACTATATGATGTGTAACGTTAAATACTATTACGTTACAACGTATAACGTTATGTATTAATACGTTACAACGTATAACGTTATGTACTATTACGTTATAACGTATAACGTTATGTACTATTACGTTATAACGTATAACGATATATTGGTTCACTATATGATGTATAAGGTTATATACTATTACGTTACAACGTATAACGTTATGTATTAATACGTTACAACGTATAACGTTATGTACTATTACGTTACAACGTGAAACGTTATGTACTATTATGTTAGAACGTATGACGTTATATTGGATGACTATATGATGTTTAACGTTACATACTATTACGTTACAACGTATAACGTTATGTACTATCACGTTATAACGAATAACGTTATATTAGATCACTATATGACGTAAAACGTTATATACTATTACGTTACAACGTATAACGTTATGTATTATTACGTTACAACGTATAACGTTATGTACTATTACGTTATTACGTATAATATTATATTGGATCACTATTTGAAGTACAACGTTACATACTATCACGTTGCATCGAATAACGTTATATTGGATCACTATATGACGTAAAACGTTATATACTATGACGTTACAACGTATAACGTTATGTAGTATTACGTTATAACTTATAACGCTATATTGGATCACTATATGACGTATAACGTTAAATACTATTACGTAATAACGTATAACGTTATGTACTATTACGTTATAACGTATAACGTTATATTGGATCACTATATGATGTGTAACGTTAAATACTATTACGTTACAACGTGAAACGTTATGTACTATTATGTTGGAAAGTATAACGTTATATTGGATCACTATATGATGTATAACGTTAAATAATATTACTTTACAACGTATAACGTTATGTGCTATTACGTTATAATGTATAACGTTATGTACTATTACGTTACAACGTATAACGTTATGTACTATTACGTTATAACGTATAACGTTATATTGGATCACTATATGATGTGTAACGTTAAATACTATTACGTTACAACGTATAACGTTATGTATTATTGCGTTACAACGTATAACATTATGTACTATTACGTTATAACATATAACGTTATGCACTATTACGTTATAACGTATAACGTTATGCACTATTACGTTATAACGTATAACGATATATTGGTTCACTATATGATGTATAAGGTTACATACTATTAAGTTACAACGTATAACGTTATGTATTATTACGTTACAACGTATAACGTTATGTACTATTACGTTATAACGTATAACGTTATGCACTATTACGTTATAACGTATAACGATATATTGGTTCACTATATGATGTATAAGGTTACATACTATTAAGTTACAACGTATAACGTTATGTACTATTACGTTATAACGTATAACGTTATATTGGATCACTATATGATGTATAACGTTATATACTATTACGTTATAACGTATAACGTTATATTGGATCACTATATGATGTATAACGTCACATACTATTACGTTACAACGTATAACGTTATGTACTATTACGTTATAACGTATAACGTTATACTAGATCACTATATGACGTAAAACGTTATATACTATTACGTTACAACGTATAACGTTATGTATTATTACGTTACAACGTATAACGTTATATAGTATTACGTGATAACGTATAAAGTTATGATCTATTATGTTACAACGTATAACATTATATTGGATAACTATATGATGTATAACGTTACATACTATTACATTACATCGAATAACGTTTTATTGGACCACTATATGACGTAAAACGTTATATACTATTACGTTACAACGTATAACGTTATGTATCATTACGTTACAACGTATAACGTTATGTACTATTACGTTATAACGTATAACGTTATGTACTATTACGTTATAACGTATAACGATATATTGGTTCACTATATGATGTATAAGGTTATATACTATTACGTTACAACGTATAACGTTATCCTCTATTACGTTATAACGTATAACGATATATTGGTTCACTATATGATGTATAAGGTTATATACTATTACGTTACAACGTATAACGTTATCCTCTATTACGTTATAACGTATAACGCTATATTAGAATCACTATATGACGTATAACGTTAAATACTATTACGTAATAACGTATAACGTTATGTACTATTACGTAATAACGTATAACGTTATGTACTATTACGTTATAACGTATAACGTTATATTGGATCACTATATGATGTGTAACGTTAAATACTATTACTTTACAACGTATAACGTTATGTGCTATTACGTTATAATGTATAACGTTATGTACTATTACTTTATAACGTATAACATTATATTGGATCACTATATGATGTGTAACGTTAAATACTATTACTTTACAACGTATAACGTTATGTGCTATTACGTGATAATGTATAACGTTATGTACTATTACGTTACAACGTATAACGTTATGTACTATTACGTTATTACGTATAATATTATACTGGATCACTATTTGAACTATAACGTGACATACTATTACCTTACATCGAATAACGTTTTATTGGACCACTATATGACGTAAAACGTTATATACTATTACGTTACAACGTATAACGTTATGTACTATTACGTTATAACGTATAACGTTATGTACTATTACGCTATAATGTATAACGTTATGTACTATTACGTTATAACGTATTACGTTATATTGGATCGCTATATGATGTGTAATGTTATATAATATTACATTACAACGTGAAACGTTATGTACTATTATGTTATAATGTATAACGTTATATTGGATCACTATATGATGTGTAACGTTATATACTATTACGTTACAACGTATAACGTTATGTAGTATTACGTTATAACGTATAACGCTATATTGGATCACTATATGACGTATAACGTTAAATACTATTACGTAATAACGTATAACGTTATGTACTATTACGTTATAACGTATAACGTTATATTGGATCACTATATGATGTGTAACGTTAAATACTATTACTTTACAACGTATAACGTTATGTGCTATTACGTTATAATGTATAGCGTTATGTACTATTACGTTGTAACGTATAACGTTATGTACCATTACGTTATAACGTATAACGATATTTTGGTTTACTATATGATGTATAAGGTTATATACTATTACGTTTCAACGTATAACGTTATGTAGTATTACGTTATAACGTATAACGTTACATACTATTACGTTACATCGAATAACGTTTTATTGGATCACTATATGACGTAAAACGTTATATACTATTACGTTACAACGTATAACGTTATGTAGTATTACGTTATAACGTATAACGCTATATTGGATCACTATATGACGTATAACGTTGAATACTATTACGTAATAACGTATAACGTTATGTACTATTACGCTATAACGTATAACGTTATATTGGATCACTATATGATGTGTAACGTTAAATACTATTACTTTACAACGTATAACGTTATGTGCTATTACGTTATAATGTATAGCGTTATGTACTATTACGTTGTAACGTATAACGTTATATTGGATCACTATATGATGTGTAATGTTATATAATATTACGTTACAGCGTGAAACGCTATGTACTATTATGTTAGAACGTATAACGTTATATTGGATGACTATATGATGTTTAACGTTACATACTATTACGTTACAACGTATAACGTTATGTACTATTACGTTATAACGTATAACGTTATATTAGATCACTATATGAAGTAAAACGTTATATACTATTACGTTACAACATATAACGTTATGTATTATTACATTACAACGTATAACGTTATGTACTATTACGTTATTACGTATAATATTATATTGGATCACTATTTGAAGTATAACGTTACATACTATTACGTTACATCGAATAACGTTATATTGGATCACTATATGACGTAAAACGTTATATACTATGACGTTACAACGTATAACGTTATGTAGTATTACGTTATAACGTATAACGCTATATTGGATCACTATATGACGTATAACGTTAAATACTATTACGTAATAACGTATAACGTTATGTACTATTACGTTACAACGTATAACGTTATGTATTATTACGTTACAACGTATAACGTTATGTACTATTACGTTATAACGTATAACGTTATGTACTATTACGTTATAACGTATAACGATATATTGGTTCACTATATGATGTATAAGGTTATATACTATTACGTTACAACGTATAACGTTATGTAGTATTACGTTATAACGTATAACGTTACATACTATTACGTTACATCGAATAACGTTATATTGGATCACTATATGCCGTAAAACGTTATATACTATTACGTTACAACGTATAACGTTATCCTGTATTACGTTATAACGTATAACGCTATATTAGAATTACTATATGACGTGTAACGTTAAATACTATTACGTAATAACGTATAACGCTATGTACTATTACGTTATAACGTATAACGTTATATTGGATCACTATATGATGTGTAACATTATATGCCATTACGCTACAACGTATAACGTTATGTACTTTTACGTAATAATGTATAACGTTATGTACTATTACGTTATAACGTATAACGTTATATTGGATCGCTATATGATGTGTAATGTTATATAATATTACGTTACAACGTGAAACGTTATGTACTATTATGTTAGAACGTATGACGTTATATTGGATGACTATATGACGTTTAACGTTACATACTATTACGTTACAACGTATAACGTTATGTACTATCACGTTATAACGTATAACGTTATATTAGATCACTATATGACGTAAAACGTTATATACTATTACGTTACAACGTATAACGTTATGTATTATTACGTTACAACGTATAACGTTATGTATTATAATGTTACAACGTTTAACTTTATGTACTATTACGCTATAGCGTATAACGTTAAATTGGATCACTATATGATGTATAACGTTATATACTATAACGTTATAACTTATAACGTTATATTGGATCACTATATTTTGTATATCGTTATGTACTATTACATAATAACGTGTAACGTTATATTGGATCACTATATGATGTACATCGATATGTACTATTACGTTATAACGTATAACGTTATATTGGATCACTATATGATGTGTATCGTTATGTACTATTACATAATAACGTGTAACGTTATATTGGATCACTATATGACGTAAAACGTTATATACTATTACGTTACAACGTATAACGTTATGTATTATTAAGTTACAACGTATAACGTTATGTATTATTAAGTTACAAAGTATAACGTTATGTACTATTACGTTATAACGTATAACGTTATGTACTATTACGCTATAATGTATAACGTTATGTACTATTACGTTATAACGTATAATGTTATGTACTATTACGTTATAACGTATAACGTTATATTTGATCGCTATATGATGTGTAATGTTATATAATATTACGTTACAACGTGAAACGTTATGTACTATTATGTTATAACGTATAACGTTATATTGGATCACTATATGATGTGTAACGTTACATACTATTACGTTACAGCGCATAATGTTATGTACTATTACGTTATAACGTATAACGTTATATTGGATCACTACATGACGTAAAACATTATATACTATTACGTTACAACGTATAACGTTATGTACTATTACGTTATAACGTATAACGTTATGTACTATTACGCTATAATGTATAACGTTATGTACTATTACGTTATAACGTATAACGTTATATTGGATCTCTATATGATGTGTAATGTTATATAATATTACGTTACAACGTGAAACGTTATGTACTATTATGTTATAACGTATAACGTTATATTGGATCACTATATGATGTGTAACGTTATATACTATTACGTTACAACGTGAAACGTTATGTACTATTATGTTAGAAAGTATAACGTTATATTGGATCACTATATGATGTATCACGTTACTTAATATTACGTTACAACGTATAACGTTATGTACTATTACGTTACAACGTATAACGTTATGTATTATTACATTACAACGTATAACGTTATGTACTATTACGTTACAACGTATAACGTTATGTACTATTACGTTATTACGTATAATATTATATTGGATCACTATATGACGTATAACGTTAAATACTATTACGTAATAACGTATAACGTTATGTAGTATTACGTTATAACGTATAACGTTACATACTATTACGTTACATCGAATAACGTTATATTGGATCACTATATGACGTAAAACGTTATATACTATTACGTTACAACGTATAACGTTATGTAGTATTACGTTATAACGTATAACGCTATATTGGATCACTATATGACGTATAACGTTAAATACTATTACGTAATAACGCATAACGTTATGTACTATTACGTTATAACGTATAACGTTATATTAGATCACTATATGAAGTAAAACGTTATATACTATTACGTTACAACATATAACGTTATGTATTATTACATTACAACGTATAACGTTATGTACTATTACGTTATTACGTATAATATTATATTGGATCACTATTTGAAGTATAACGTTACATACTATTACGTTACATCGAATAACGTTATATTGGATCACTATATGACGTAAAACGTTATATACTATGACGTTACAACGTATAACGTTATGTAGTATTACGTTATAACGTATAACGCTATATTGGATCACTATATGACGTATAACGTTAAATACTATTACGTAATAACGTATAACGTTATGTACTATTACGTTATAACGTATAACATTATATTGGATCACTATATGATGTGTAACGTTAAATACTATTACGTTACAACGTATAACGTTATGTATTAATACGTTACAACGTATAACGTTATGTACTATTACGTTATAACGTATAACGTTATGTACTATTACGTTATAACGTATAACGATATATTGGTTCACTATATGATGTATAAGGTTATATACTATTACGTTACAACGTATAACGTTATGTATTAATACGTTACAACGTATAACGTTATGTACTATTACGTTACAACGTGAAACGTTATGTACTATTACGTTAGAACGTATGACGTTATATTGGATGACTATATGATGTTTAACGTTACATACTATTACGTTACAACGTATAACGTTATGTACTATCACGTTATAACGAATAACGTTATATTAGATCACTATATGACGTAAAACGTTATATACTATTACGTTACAACGTATAACGTTATGTATTATTACGTTACAACGTATAACGTTATGTACTATTACGTTATTACGTATAATATTATATTGGATCACTATTTGAAGTACAACGTTACATACTATCACGTTACATCGAATAACGTTATATTGGATCACTATATGACGTAAAACGTTATATACTATGACGTTACAACGTATAACGTTATGTAGTATTACGTTATAACTTATAACGCTATATTGGATCACTATATGACGTATAACGTTAAATACTATTACGTAATAACGTATAACGTTATGTACTATTACGTTATAACGTATAACGTTATATTGGATCACTATATGATGTGTAACGTTAAATACTATTACGTTACAACGTGAAACGTTATGTACTATTATGTTGGAAAGTATAACGTTATATTGGATCACTATATGATGTATAACGTTAAATAATATTACTTTACAACGTATAACGTTATGTGCTATTACGTTATAATGTATAACGTTATGTACTATTACGTTACAACGTATAACGTTATGTA
This sequence comes from Bombus terrestris, assembly GCF_910591885.1. NCBI lineage: Eukaryota > Metazoa > Arthropoda > Insecta > Hymenoptera > Apidae > Bombus > Bombus terrestris. The sequence goes on along the minus strand of NC_063273.1, from coordinate 13,581,486 downwards.
CTATTACGTTATAACGTATAACGTTATATTGGATCACTATATGATGTGTAACGTTAAATACTATTACGTTACAACGTATAACGTTATGTATTATTGCGTTACAACGTATAACATTATGTACTATTACGTTATAACATATAACGTTATGCACTATTACGTTATAACGTATAACGTTATGCACTATTACGTTATAACGTATAACGATATATTGGTTCACTATATGATGTATAAGGTTACATACTATTAAGTTACAACGTATAACGTTATGTATTATTACGTTACAACGTATAACGTTATGTACTATTACGTTATAACGTATAACGTTATGCACTATTACGTTATAACGTATAACGATATATTGGTTCACTATATGATGTATAAGGTTACATACTATTAAGTTACAACGTATAACGTTATGTACTATTACGTTATAACGTATAACGTTAAATTGGATCACTATATGATGTATAACGTTATATACTATTACGTTATAACGTATAACGTTATATTGGATCACTATATGATGTATAACGTTATATACTATTACGTTACAACGTATAACGTTATGTACTATTACGTTATAACGTATAACGTTATACTAGATCACTATATGACGTAAAACGTTATATACTATTACGTTACAACGTATAACGTTATGTATTATTACGTTACAACGTATAACGTTATATAGTATTACGTGATAACGTATAAAGTTATGATCTATTATGTTACAACGTATAACATTATATTGGATAACTATATGATGTATAACGTTACATACTATTACATTACATCGAATAACGTTTTATTGGACCACTATATGACGTAAAACGTTATATACTATTACGTTACAACGTATAACGTTATGTATCATTACGTTACAACGTATAACGTTATGTACTATTACGTTATAACGTATAACGTTATGTACTATTACGTTATAACGTATAACGATATATTGGTTCACTATATGATGTATAAGGTTATATACTATTACGTTACAACGTATAACGTTATCCTCTATTACGTTATAACGTATAACGCTATATTAGAATCACTATATGACGTATAACGTTAAATACTATTACGTAATAACGTATAACGTTATGTACTATTACGTAATAACGTATAACGTTATGTACTATTACGTTATAACGTATAACGTTATATTGGATCACTATATGATGTGTAACGTTAAATACTATTACTTTACAACGTATAACGTTATGTGCTATTACGTTATAATGTATAACGTTATGTACTATTACTTTATAACGTATAACATTATATTGGATCACTATATGATGTGTAACGTTAAATACTATTACTTTACAACGTATAACGTTATGTGCTATTACGTTATAATGTATAACGTTATGTACTATTACGTTACAACGTATAACGTTGTGTACTATTACGTTATTACGTATAATATTATACTGGATCACTATTTGAACTATAACGTGACATACTATTACCTTACATCGAATAACGTTTTATTGGACCACTATATGACGTAAAACGTTATATACTATTACGTTACAACGTATAACGTTATGTATTATTATGTTACAACGTTTAACCTTATGTACTATTACGCTATGGCGTATAACGTTAAATTGGATCACTATATGATGTATAACGTTATGTACTATTACATAATAACGTGTAACGTTATATTGGATCACTATATGATGTACATCGATATGTACTATTACATAATAACGTGTAACGTTATATTGGATCACTATATGACGTAAAACGTTATATACTATTACGTTACAACGTATAACGTTATGTATTATTAAGTTACAACGTATAACGTTATGTATTGTTAAGTTACAACGTATAACGTTATGTACTATTACGTTATAACGTATAACGTTATGTACTATTACGCTATAATGTATAACGTTATGTACTATTACGTTATAACGTATTACGTTATATTGGATCGCTATATGATGTGTAATGTTATATAATATTACATTACAACGTGAAACGTTATGTACTATTATGTTATAATGTATAACGTTATATTGGATCACTATATGATGTGTAACGTTATATACTATTACGTTACAACGTATAACGTTATGTAGTATTACGTTATAACGTATAACGCTATATTGGATCACTATATGACGTATAACGTTAAATACTATTACGTAATAACGTATAACGTTATGTACTATTACGTTATAACGTATAACGTTATATTGGATCACTATATGATGTGTAACGTTAAATACTATTACTTTACAACGTATAACGTTATGTGCTATTACGTTATAATGTATAGCGTTATGTACTATTACGTTGTAACGTATAACGTTATGTACCATTACGTTATAACGTATAACGATAATTTGGTTTACTATATGATGTATAAGGTTATATACTATTACGTTTCAACGTATAACGTTATGTAGTATTACGTTATAACGTATAACGTTACATACTATTACGTTACATCGAATAACGTTTTATTGGATCACTATATGACGTAAAACGTTATATACTATTACGTTACAACGTATAACGTTATGTAGTATTACGTTATAACGTATAACGCTATATTGGATCACTATATGACGTATAACGTTGAATACTATTACGTAATAACGTATAACGTTATGTACTATTACGCTATAACGTATAACGTTATATTGGATCACTATATGATGTGTAACGTTAAATACTATTACTTTACAACGTATAACGTTATGTGCTATTACGTTATAATGTATAGCGTTATGTACTATTACGTTGTAACGTATAACGTTATATTGGATCACTATATGATGTGTAATGTTATATAATATTACGTTACAGCGTGAAACGCTATGTACTATTATGTTAGAACGTATAACGTTATATTGGATGACTATATGATGTTTAACGTTACATACTATTACGTTACAACGTATAACGTTATGTACTATTACGTTATAACGTATAACGTTATATTAGATCACTATATGAAGTAAAACGTTATATACTATTACGTTACAACATATAACGTTATGTATTATTACATTACAACGTATAACGTTATGTACTATTACGTTATTACGTATAATATTATATTGGATCACTATTTGAAGTATAACGTTACATACTATTACGTTACATCGAATAACGTTATATTGGATCACTATATGACGTAAAACGTTATATACTATGACGTTACAACGTATAACGTTATGTGGTATTACGTTATAACGTATAACGCTATATTGGATCACTATATGACGTATAACGTTAAATACTATTACGTAATAACGTATAACGTTATGTACTATTACGTTACAACGTATAACGTTATGTATTATTACGTTACAACGTATAACGTTATGTACTATTACGTTATAACGTATAACGTTATGTACTATTACGTTATAACGTATAACGATATATTGGTTCACTATATGATGTATAAGGTTATATACTATTACGTTACAACGTATAACGTTATGTAGTATTACGTTATAACGTATAACGTTACATACTATTACGTTACATCGAATAACGTTTTATTGGATCACTATATGACGTAAAACGTTATATACTATTACGTTACAACGTATAACGTTATGTAGTATTACGTTATAACGTATAACGCTATATTGGATCACTATATGACGTATAACGTTGAATACTATTACGTAATAACGTATAACGTTATGTACTATTACGCTATAACGTATAACGTTATATTGGATCACTATATGATGTGTAACGTTAAATACTATTACTTTACAACGTATAACGTTATGTGCTATTACGTTATAATGTATAGCGTTATGTACTATTACGTTGTAACGTATAACGTTATATTGGATCACTATATGATGTGTAATGTTATATAATATTACGTTACAGCGTGAAACGCTATGTACTATTATGTTAGAACGTATAACGTTATATTGGATGACTATATGACGTTTAACGTTACATACTATTACGTTACAACGTATAACGTTATGTACTATCACGTTATAACGTATAACGTTATATTAGATCACTATATGACGTAAAACGTTATATACTATTACGTTACAACGTATAACGTTATGTAGTATTACGTTATAACGTATAACGCTATATTGGATCACTATATGACGTATAACGTTGAATACTATTACGTAATAACGTATAACGTTATGTACTATTACGCTATAACGTATAACGTTATATTGGATCACTATATGATGTGTAACGTTAAATACTATTACTTTACAACGTATAACGTTATGTGCAATTACGTTATAATGTATAGCGTTATGTACTATTACGTTGTAACGTATAACGTTATATTGGATCACTATATGATGTGTAATGTTATATAATATTACGTTACAGCGTGAAACGCTATGTACTATTATGTTAGAACGTATAACGTTATATTGGATGACTATATGATGTTTAACGTTACATACTATTACGTTACAACGTATAACGTTATGTACTATTACGTTATAACGTATAACGTTATATTAGATCACTATATGAAGTAAAACGTTATATACTATTACGTTACAACATATAACGTTATGTATTATTACATTACAACGTATAACGTTATGTACTATTACGTTATTACGTATAATATTATATTGGATCACTATTTGAAGTATAACGTTACATACTATTACGTTACATCGAATAACGTTATATTGGATCACTATATGACGTAAAACGTTATATACTATGACGTTACAACGTATAACGTTATGTAGTATTACGTTATAACGTATAACGCTATATTGGATCACTATATGACGTATAACGTTAAATACTATTACGTAATAACGTATAACGTTATGTACTATTACGTTACAACGTATAACGTTATGTATTATTACGTTACAACGTATAACGTTATGTACTATTACGTTATAACGTATAACGTTATGTACTATTACGTTATAACGTATAACGATATATTGGTTCACTATATGATGTATAAGGTTATATACTATTACGTTACAACGTATAACGTTATGTAGTATTACGTTATAACGTATAACGTTACATACTATTACGTTACATCGAATAACGTTATATTGGATCACTATATGCCGTAAAACGTTATATACTATTACGTTACAACGTATAACGTTATCCTGTATTACGTTATAACGTATAACGCTATATTAGAATTACTATATGACGTGTAACGTTAAATACTATTACGTAATAACGTATAACGCTATGTACTATTACGTTATAACGTATAACGTTATATTGGATCACTATATGATGTGTAACATTATATGCCATTACGCTACAACGTATAACGTTATGTACTTTTACGTAATAATGTATAACGTTATGTACTATTACGTTATAACGTATAACGTTATATTGGATCGCTATATGATGTGTAATGTTATATAATATTACGTTACAACGTGAAACGTTATGTACTATTATGTTAGAACGTATGACGTTATATTGGATGACTATATGACGTTTAACGTTACATACTATTACGTTACAACGTATAACGTTATGTACTATCACGTTATAACGTATAACGTTATATTAGATCACTATATGACGTAAAACGTTATATACTATTACGTTACAACGTATAACGTTATGTATTATTACGTTACAACGTATAACGTTATGTATTATAATGTTACAACGTTTAACTTTATGTACTATTACGCTATAGCGTATAACGTTAAATTGGATCACTATATGATGTATAACGTTATATACTATAACGTTATAACTTATAACGTTATACTGGATCACTATATTTTGTATATCGTTATGTACTATTACATAATAACGTGTAACGTTATATTGGATCACTATATGATGTACATCGATATGTACTATTACGTTATAACGTATAACGTTATATTGGATCACTATATGATGTGTATCGTTATGTACTATTACATAATAACGTGTAACGTTATATTGGATCACTATATGACGTAAAACGTTATATACTATTACGTTACAACGTATAACGTTATGTATTATTAAGTTACAACGTATAACGTTATGTATTATTAAGTTACAAAGTATAACGTTATGTACTATTACGTTATAACGTATAACGTTATGTACTATTACGCTATAATGTATAACGTTATGTACTATTACGTTATAACGTATAACGTTATGTACTATTACGTTATAACGTATAACGTTATATTTGATCGCTATATGATGTGTAATGTTATATAATATTACGTTACAACGTGAAACGTTATGTACTATTATGTTATAACGTATAACGTTATATTGGATCACTATATGATGTGTAACGTTATATACTATTACGTTACAACGTGAAACGTTATGTACTATTATGTTAGAAAGTATAACGTTATATTGGATCACTATATGATGTATCACGTTACTTAATATTACGTTACAACGTATAACGTTATGCACTATTACGTTACAACGTATAACGTTATGTATTATTACATTACAACGTATAACGTTATGTACTATTACGTTACAACGTATAACGTTATGTACTATTACGTTATTACGTATAATATTATATTGGATCACTATATGACGTATAACGTTAAATACTATTACGTAATAACGTATAACGTTATGTAGTATTACGTTATAACGTATAACGTTACATACTATTACGTTACATCGAATAACGTTATATTGGATCACTATATGACGTAAAACGTTATATACTATTACGTTGGAACGTATAACGTTATGTAGTATTACGTTATAACGTATAACGCTATATTGGATCACTATATGACGTATAACGTTAAATACTATTACGTAATAACGTATAACGTTATGTACTATTACGTTATAACGTATAACTTTATATTGGATCACTATATGATGTGTAACGTTAAATACTATTACTTTACAACGTATAACGTTATGTGCTATTACGTTATAATGTATAACGTTATGTACTATTACGTTATAACGTATAACGTTTTGTACTATTACGTTATAACGTATAACGATATATTGGTTCACTATATGATGTATAAGGTTATATACTATTACGTTACAACGTATAACGTTATGTAGTATTACGTTATAACGTATAACGTTACATACTATTACGTTACATCGAATAACGTTATATTGGATCACTATATGACGTAAAACGTTATATACTATTACGTTACAACGTATAACGTTATGTAGTATTACGTTATAACGTATAACGCTATATTGGATCACTATATGACGTATAACGTTAAATACTATTACGTAATAACGTATAACGTTATGTACTATTACGTTATAACGTATAACGTTATATTGGATCACTATATGATGTGTAACGTTAAATACTATTACTTTACAACGTATAACATTATGTGCTATTACGTTATAATGTATAACGTTATGTACTATTACGTTATAACGTATAACGTTATACTAGATCACTATATGACGTAAAACGTTATATACTATTACGTTACAACGTATAACGTTATGTATTATTACGTTACAACGTATAACGTTATATAGTATTACGTGATAACGTATAAAGTTATGATCTATTATGTTACAACGTATAACATTATATTGGATAACTATATGATGTATAACGTTACATACTATTACATTACATCGAATAACGTTTTATTGGACCACTATATGACGTAAAACGTTATATACTATTACGTTACAACGTATAACGTTATGTATCATTACGTTACAACGTATAACGTTATGTACTATTACGTTATAACGTATAACGTTATGTACTATTACGTTATAACGTATAACGATATATTGGTTCACTATATGATGTATAAGGTTATATACTATTACGTTACAACGTATAACGTTATCCTCTATTACGTTATAACGTATAACGCTATATTAGAATCACTATATGACGTATAACGTTAAATACTATTACGTAATAACGTATAACGTTATGTACTATTACGTAATAACGTATAACGTTATGTACTATTACGTTATAACGTATAACGTTATATTGGATCACTATATGATGTGTAACGTTAAATACTATTACTTTACAACGTATAACGTTATGTGCTATTACGTTATAATGTATAACGTTATGTACTATTACTTTATAACGTATAACATTATATTGGATCACTATATGATGTGTAACGTTAAATACTATTACTTTACAACGTATAACGTTATGTATTATTATGTTACAACGTATAACGTTATGTATCATTACGTTACAACGTATAACGTTATGTACTATTACGTTACAACGTATAACGTTGTGTACTATTACGTTATTACGTATAATATTATACTGGATCACTATTTGAACTATAACGTGACATACTATTACCTTACATCGAATAACGTTTTATTGGACCACTATATGACGTAAAACGTTATATACTATTACGTTACAACGTATAACGTTATGTATTATTATGTTACAACGTTTAACCTTATGTACTATTACGCTATGGCGTATAACGTTAAATTGGATCACTATATGATGTATAACGTTATGTACTATTACATAATAACGTGTAACGTTATATTGGATCACTATATGATGTACATCGATATGTACTATTACGTTATAACGTATAACGTTATATTGGATCACTATATGATGTATATCGTTATGTACTATTACATAATAACGTGTAACGTTATATTGGATCACTATATGACGTAAAACGTTATATACTATTACGTTACAACGTATAACGTTATGTATTATTAAGTTACAACGTATAACGTTATGTATTGTTAAGTTACAACGTATAACGTTATGTACTATTACGTTATAACGTATAACGTTATGTACTATTACGCTATAATGTATAACGTTATGTACTGTTACGTTATAACGTATTACGTTATATTGGATCGCTATATGATGTGTAATGTTATATAATATTACATTACAACGTGAAACGTTATGTACTATTATGTTATAATGTATAACGTTATATTGGATCACTATATGATGTGTAACGTTATATACTATTACGTTACAACGTATAACGTTATGTAGTATTACGTTATAACGTATAACGCTATATTGGATCACTATATGACGTATAACGTTAAATACTATTACGTAATAACGTATAACGTTATGTACTATTACGTTATAACGTATAACGTTATATTGGATCACTATATGATGTGTAACGTTAAATACTATTACTTTACAACGTATAACGTTATGTGCTATTACGTTATAATGTATAGCGTTATGTACTATTACGTTGTAACGTATAACGTTATGTACCATTACGTTATAACGTATAACGATAATTTGGTTTACTATATGATGTATAAGGTTATATACTATTACGTTTCAACGTATAACGTTATGTAGTATTACGTTATAACGTATAACGTTACATACTATTACGTTACATCGAATAACGTTTTATTGGATCACTATATGACGTAAAACGTTATATACTATTACGTTACAACGTATAACGTTATGTAGTATTACGTTATAACGTATAACGCTATATTGGATCACTATATGACGTATAACGTTGAATACTATTACGTAATAACGTATAACGTTATGTACTATTACGCTATAACGTATAACGTTATATTGGATCACTATATGATGTGTAACGTTAAATACTATTACTTTACAACGTATAACGTTATGTGCTATTACGTTATAATGTATAGCGTTATGTACTATTACGTTGTAACGTATAACGTTATATTGGATCACTATATGATGTGTAATGTTATATAATATTACGTTACAGCGTGAAACGCTATGTACTATTATGTTAGAACGTATAACGTTATATTGGATGACTATATGATGTTTAACGTTACATACTATTACGTTACAACGTATAACGTTATGTACTATTACGTTATAACGTATAACGTTATATTAGATCACTATATGAAGTAAAACGTTATATACTATTACGTTACAACATATAACGTTATGTATTATTACATTACAACGTATAACGTTATGTACTATTACGTTATTACGTATAATATTATATTGGATCACTATTTGAAGTATAACGTTACATACTATTACGTTACATCGAATAACGTTATATTGGATCACTATATGACGTAAAACGTTATATACTATGACGTTACAACGTATAACGTTATGTAGTATTACGTTATAACGTATAACGCTATATTGGATCACTATATGACGTATAACGTTAAATACTATTACGTAATAACGTATAACGTTATGTACTATTACGTTACAACGTATAACGTTATGTATTATTACGTTACAACGTATAACGTTATGTACTATTACGTTATAACGTATAACGTTATGTACTATTACGTTATAACGTATAACGATATATTGGTTCACTATATGATGTATAAGGTTATATACTATTACGTTACAACGTATAACGTTATGTAGTATTACGTTATAACGTATAACGTTACATACTATTACGTTACATCGAATAACGTTATATTGGATCACTATATGCCGTAAAACGTTATATACTATTACGTTACAACGTATAACGTTATCCTGTATTACGTTATAACGTATAACGCTATATTAGAATTACTATATGACGTGTAACGTTAAATACTATTACGTAATAACGTATAACGCTATGTACTATTACGTTATAACGTATAACGTTATATTGGATCACTATATGATGTGTAACATTATATGCCATTACGCTACAACGTATAACGTTATGTACTTTTACGTAATAATGTATAACGTTATGTACTATTACGTTATAACGTATAACGTTATATTGGATCGCTATATGATGTGTAATGTTATATAATATTACGTTACAACGTGAAACGTTATGTACTATTATGTTAGAACGTATGACGTTATATTGGATGACTATATGACGTTTAACGTTACATACTATTACGTTACAACGTATAACGCTATGTACTATCACGTTATAACGTATAACGTTATATTAGATCACTATATGACGTAAAACGTTATATACTATTACGTTACAACGTATAACGTTATGTATTATTACGTTACAACGTATAACGTTATGTGTTATAATGTTACAACGTTTAACTTTATGTACTATTACGCTATAGCGTATAACGTTAAATTGGATCACTATATGATGTATAACGTTATATACTATAACGTTATAACTTATAACGTTATATTGGATCACTATATTTTGTATATCGTTATGTACTATTACATAATAACGTGTAACGTTATATTGGATCACTATATGATGTACATCGATATGTACTATTACGTTATAACGTATAACGTTATATTGGATCACTATATGATGTGTATCGTTATGTACTATTACATAATAACGTGTAACGTTATATTGGATCACTATATGACGTAAAACGTTATATACTATTACGTTACAACGTATAACGTTATGTATTATTAAGTTACAACGTATAACGTTATGTATTATTAAGTTACAAAGTATAACGTTATGTACTATTACGTTATAACGTATAACGTTATGTACTATTACGCTATAATGTATAACGTTATGTACTATTACGTTATAACGTATAACGTTATGTACTATTACGTTATAACGTATAACGTTATATTTGATCGCTATATGATGTGTAATGTTATATAATATTACGTTACAACGTGAAACGTTATGTACTATTATGTTATAACGTATAACGTTATATTGGATCACTATATGATGTGTAACGTTATATACTATTACGTTACAACGTATAACGTTATGTAGTATTACGTTATAACGTATAACGCTATATTGGATCACTATATGACGTATAACGTTAAATACTATTACGTAATAACGTATAACGTTATGTACTATTACGTTATAACGTATAACGTTATATTGGATCACTATATGATGTGTAACGTTAAATACTATTACTTTACAACGTATAACGTTATGTGCTATTACGTTATAATGTATAGCGTTATGTACTATTACGTTGTAACGTATAACGTTATGTACCATTACGTTATAACGTATAACGATATTTTGGTTTACTATATGATGTATAAGGTTATATACTATTACGTTTCAACGTATAACGTTATGTAGTATTACGTTATAACGTATAACGTTACATACTATTACGTTACATCGAATAACGTTTTATTGGATCACTATATGACGTAAAACGTTATATACTATTACGTTACAACGTATAACGTTATGTAGTATTACGTTATAACGTATAACGCTATATTGGATCACTATATGACGTATAACGTTGAATACTATTACGTAATAACGTATAACGTTATGTACTATTACGCTATAACGTATAACGTTATATTGGATCACTATATGATGTGTAACGTTAAATACTATTACTTTACAACGTATAACGTTATGTGCTATTACGTTATAATGTATAGCGTTATGTACTATTACGTTGTAACGTATAACGTTATATTGGATCACTATATGATGTGTAATGTTATATAATATTACGTTACAGCGTGAAACGCTATGTACTATTATGTTAGAACGTATAACGTTATATTGGATGACTATATGATGTTTAACGTTACATACTATTACGTTACAACGTATAACGTTATGTACTATTACGTTATAACGTATAACGTTATATTAGATCACTATATGAAGTAAAACGTTATATACTATTACGTTACAACCTATAACGTTATGTATTATTACATTACAACGTATAACGTTATGTACTATTACGTTATTACGTATAATATTATATTGGATCACTATTTGAAGTATAACGTTACATACTATTACGTTACATCGAATAACGTTATATTGGATCACTATATGACGTAAAACGTTATATACTATGACGTTACAACGTATAACGTTATGTGGTATTACGTTATAACGTATAACGCTATATTGGATCACTATATGACGTATAACGTTAAATACTATTACGTAATAACGTATAACGTTATGTACTATTACGTTACAACGTATAACGTTATGTATTATTACGTTACAACGTATAACGTTATGTACTATTACGTTATAACGTATAACGTTATGTACTATTACGTTATAACGTATAACGATATATTGGTTCACTATATGTTGTATAAGGTTATATACTATTACGTTACAACGTATAACGTTATGTAGTATTACGTTATAACGTATAACGTTACATACTATTACGTTACATCGAATAACGTTATATTGGATCACTATATGCTGTAAAACGTTATATACTATTACGTTACAACGTATAACGTTATCCTGTATTACGTTATAACGTATAACGCTATATTAGAATTACTATATGACGTGTAACGTTAAATACTATTACGTAATAACGTATAACGCTATGTACTATTACGTTATAACGTATAACGTTATATTGGATCACTATATGATGTGTAACATTATATGCCATTACGCTACAACGTATAACGTTATGTACTTTTACGTAATAATGTATAACGTTATGTACTATTACGTTATAACGTATAACGTTATATTGGATCGCTATATGATGTGTAATGTTATATAATATTACGTTACAACGTGAAACGTTATGTACTATTATGTTAGAACGTATGACGTTATATTGGATGACTATATGACGTTTAACGTTACATACTATTACGTTACAACGTATAACGTTATGTACTATCACGTTATAACGTATAACGTTATATTAGATCACTATATGACGTAAAACGTTATATACTATTACGTTACAACGTATAACGTTATGTATTATTACGTTACAACGTATAACGTTATGTATTATAATGTTACAACGTTTAACTTTATGTACTATTACGCTATAGCGTATAACGTTAAATTGGATCACTATATGATGTATAACGTTATATACTATAACGTTATAACTTATAACGTTATATTGGATCACTATATTTTGTATATCGTTATGTACTATTACATAATAACGTGTAACGTTATATTGGATCACTATATGATGTACATCGATATGTACTATTACGTTATAACGTATAACGTTATATTGGATCACTATATGATGTGTATCGTTATGTACTATTACATAATAACGTGTAACGTTATATTGGATCACTATATGACGTAAAACGTTATATACTATTACGTTACAACGTATAACGTTATGTAGTATTACGTTATAACGTATAACGCTATATTGGATCACTATATGACGTATAACGTTAAATACTATTACGTAATAACGTATAACGTTATGTACTATTACGTTATAACGTATAACTTTATATTGGATCACTATATGATGTGTAACGTTAAATACTATTACTTTACAACGTATAACGTTATGTGCTATTACGTTATAATGTATAACGTTATGTACTATTACGTTATAACGTATAACGTTATGTACTATTACGTTATAACGTATAACTTTATATTGGATCACTATATGATGTGTAACGTTAAATACTATTACTTTACAACGTATAACGTTATGTGCTATTACGTTATAATGTATAACGTTATGTACTATTACGTTATAACGTATAACGTTATGTACTATTACGTTATAACGTATAACGTTATGTACTATTACGCTATAATGTATAACGTTATGTACTATTACGTTATAACGTATAACGTTATGTACTATTACGTTATAACGTATAACGTTATATTTGATCGCTATATGATGTGTAATGTTATATAATATTACGTTACAACGTGAAACGTTATGAACTATTATGTTATAACGTATAACGTTATATTGGATCACTATATGATGTGTAACGTTATATACTATTACGTTACAACGTGAAACGTTATGTACTATTATGTTAGAAAGTATAACGTTATATTGGATCACTATATGATGTATCACGTTACTTAATATTACGTTACAACGTATAACGTTATGTACTATTACGTTACAACGTATAACGTTATGTATTATTACATTACAACGTATAACGTTATGTACTATTACGTTACAACGTATAACGTTATGTACTATTACGTTATTACGTATAATATTATATTGGATCACTATATGACGTATAACGTTAAATACTATTACGTAATAACGTATAACGTTATGTAGTATTACGTTATAACGTATAACGTTACATACTATTACGTTACATCGAATAACGTTATATTGGATCACTATATGACGTAAAACGTTATATACTATTACGTTGCAACGTATAACGTTATGTAGTATTACGTTATAACGTATAACGCTATATTGGATCACTATATGACGTATAACGTTAAATACTATTACGTAATAACGTATAACGTTATGTACTATTACGTTATAACGTATAACTTTATATTGGATCACTATATGATGTGTAACGTTAAATACTATTACTTTACAACGTATAACGTTATGTGCTATTACGTTATAATGTATAACGTTATGTACTATTACGTTATAACGTATAACGTTTTGTACTATTACGTTATAACGTATAACGATATATTGGTTCACTATATGATGTATAAGGTTATATACTATTACGTTACAACGTATAACGTTATGTAGTATTACGTTATAACGTATAACGTTACATACTATTACGTTACATCGAATAACGTTATATTGGATCACTATATGACGTAAAACGTTATATACTATTACGTTACAACGTATAACGTTATGTAGTATTACGTTATAACGTATAACGCTATATTGGATCACTATATGACGTATAACGTTAAATACTATTACGTAATAACGTATAACGTTATGTACTATTACGTTATAACGTATAACGTTATATTGGATCACTATATGATGTGTAACGTTAAATACTATTACTTTACAACGTATAACATTATGTGCTATTACGTTATAATGTATAACGTTATGTACTATTACGTTATAACGTATAACGTTATATTGGATCACTATATGATGTGTAATGTTATACAATATTACGTTACAACGTGAAACGCTATGTACTATTATGATAGAACGTATAACGTTATATTGGATGACTATATGATGTTTAACGTCACATACTATTACGTTACAACGTATAACGTTATGTACTATTACGTTATAACGTATAACGTTATATTAGATCACTATATGAAGTAAAACGTTATATACTATTACGTGACAACGTATAACGTTATGTATTTTTACGTTACAACGTATTACGTTATGTACTATTACGTTACAACGTATAACGTTATCTATTATTACGTTACAACGTATAACGTTATATAGTATTACGTGATAACGTATAAAGTTATGATCTATTAAGTTAGAACGTATAACATTATATTGGATCACTATATGATGTATAACGTTACATACTATTACCTTACATCGAATAACGTTTTATTGGACCACTATATGACATAAAACGTTATATACTATTACGTTACAACGTATAACGTTATGTATTATTATGTTACAACGTTTAACTTTATGTACTATTACGCTATAGCGTATAACGTTAAATTGGATCACTATATGATGTATAACGTTATATACTATTACGTTATAACGTATAACGTTATATTGGATCACTATATGATGTATATCGTTATGTACTATTACATAATAACGTGTAACGTTATATTGGATCACTATATGATGTATAACGTTACATACTATACGTTACAACGTATAATGTTATGTACTATTACGTTATAACGTATAACGTTATACTAGATCACTATATGACGTAAAACGTAATATACTATTACGTTACAACGTATAACGTTATGTACTATTACGTTACAACATATAACGTTGTGTACTATTACGTTATAACGTATAACGATATATCGGTTCACTATATGATGTATAAGGTTATGTACTATTACGTGACAACGTATAACGTTATGTATTTTTACGTTACAACGTATAACCTTATGTACTATTACGTTATTACTTATAATATTATACTGGATCACTATTTGATGTATATCGTTACATACTATTACGTTACACCGAATAACGTTATATTGGATCACTATATGACGTAAAACGTTATATACTATTACGTTACAACGTATAACGTTATGCATTATTACGTTACAACGTATAACGTTATGTACTATTACGTTATAACGTATAACGTTATACTAGATCACTATATGACGTAAAACGTTATATACTATTACGTTACAACGTATAACGTTATGTATTATTACGTTACAACGTATAACGTTATGTACTATTACGTTGCAACGTATAACGTAATACTAGATCACTATATGACGTAAAACGTTATATACTATTACGTTACGACGTATAACGTTATGTATTATTACGTTACAACGTATAACGTTATGTACTATTACGTTATAACGTATAACGTTATATTGGATCGCTATATGATGTGTAATGTTATATAATATTACGTTACAACGTGAAACGTTATGTACTATTATGTTAGAACGTATGACGTTATATTGGATGACTATATGATGTTTAACGTTACATACTATTACGTTACAACGTATAACGTTATGTATTATTATGTTACAACGTTTAACTTTATGTACTATTACGCTATAGCGTATAACGTTAAATTGGATCACTACATGACGTAAAACGTTATATACTGTTACGTTACAACGTATAACGTTATGTACTATTACGTTATAACGTATAACGTTATGTACTATTACGCTATAATGTATAACGTTATGTACTATTACGTTATAACGTATAACGTTATATTGGATCGCTATATGATGTGTAATGTTATATAATATTACGTTACAACGTGAAACGTTATGTACTATTATTGTTTAACGTATAACGTTATATTGGATCACTATATGATGTGTAACGTTATATACTATTACGTTACAACGTGAAACGTTATGTACTATTATGTTAGAAAGTATAACGTTATATTGGATCACTATATGATGTATAACGTTACATAATATTACGTTACAACGTATAACGTTATGTACTATTACGTTACAACGTATAACGTTATGTATTATTACATCACAACGTATAACGTTATGTACTATTACGTTACAACGTATAACGTTATGTACTATTACGTTATTACGTATAATATTATATTGGATCACTATATGACGTATAACGTTAAATACTATTACGTAATAACGTATAACGTTATGTAGTATTACGTTATAACGTATAACGTTACATACTATTACGTTACATCGAATAACGTTATATTGGATCACTATATGACGTAAAACGTTATATGCTATTACGTTACAACGTATAACGTTATGTAGTATTACGTTATAACGTATAACGCTATATTGAATCACTATATGACGTATAACGTTAAATACTATTACGTAATAACGTATAACGTTATGTACTATTACGTTATAACGTATAACGTTACATGCTATTACGTTACATCGAATAACGTTATATTGGATCACTATATGACGTAAAACGTTATATACTATTACGTTACAACGTATAACGTTATGTAGTATTACGTTATAACGTATAACGCTATATTGGATCACTATATGACGTATAACGTTAAATACTATTACGTAATAACGTATAACGTTATGTACTATTACGTTATAACGTATAACGTTATATTGGATCACTCTATGATGTGTAACGTTAAATACTATTACTTTACAACGTATTACATTATGTGCTATTACGTTATAATGTATAACGTTATATACTATTACGTTATAACGTATAACGTTATATTGGATCACTATATGATGTGTAAGGTTATACAATATTACGTTACAACGTGAAACGCTATGTACTATTATGTTAGAACGTATAACGTTATATTGGATGACTATATGATGTTTAACGTTACATACTATTACGTTACAACGTATAACGTTATGTACTATTACGTTATAACGTATAACGTTATATTAGATCACAATATGAAGTAAAACGTTATATACTATTACGTGACAACGTATAACGTTATGTATTTTTACGTTACAACGTATTACGTTATGTACTATTACGTTACAACGTATAACGTTATGTATTATTTCGTTACAACGTATAACGTTATATAGTATTACGTGATAACGTATAAAGTTATGATCTATTAAGTTACAACGTATAACATTATATTGGATCACTATATGATGTATAACGTTACATACTATTACCTTACATCGAATAACGTTTTATTGGACCACTATATGACGTAAAACATTATATACTATTACGTTACAACGTATAACGTTATGTATTATTATGTTACAACGTTTAACTTTATGTACTATTACGCTATAGCGTATAACGTTAAATTGGATAACTATATGATGTATAACGTTATATACTATTACGTTATAACGTATAACGTTATATTGGATCACTATATGATGTATATCGTTATGTACTATTACATAATAACGTGTAACGTTATATTGGATCACTATATGATGTATAACGTTACAAACTATACGTTACAACGTATAATGTTATGTACTATTACGTTATAACGTATAACGTTATACTAGATCACTATATGACGTAAAACGTTATATACTATTACGTTACAACGTATAACGTTATGTACTATTACGTTACAACATATAACGTTGTGTACTATTACGTTATAACGTATAACGATATATCGGTTCACGATATGATGTATAAGGTTATGTACTATTACGTGACAACGTATAACGTTATGTATTTTTACGTTACAACGTATAACCTTATGTACTATTACGTTATTACGTATAATATTATACTGGATCACTATTTGATGTATATCGTTACATACTATTACGTTACACCGAATAACGTTATATTGGATCACTATATGACGTAAAACGTTATATACTATTACGTTACAACGTATAACGTTATGCATTATTACGTTACAACGTATAACGTTATGTACTATTACGTTATAACGTATAACGTTATACTAGATCACTATATGACGTAAAACGCTATATACTATTACGTTACAACGTATAACGTTATGCATTATTACGTTACAACGTATAACGTTATGTACTATTACGTTATAACGTATAACGTTATACTAGATCACTATATGACGTAAAACGTTATATACTATTACGTTACAACGTATAACGTTATGTATTATTACGTTACAACGTATAACGTTATGTACTATTACGTTGTAACGTATAACGTAATACTAGATCACTATATGACGTAAAACGTTATATACTATTACGTTACAACGTATAACGTTATGTATTATTACGTTACAACGTATAACGTTATGTACTATTACGTTATAACGTATAACGTTATATTGGATCGCTATATGATGTGTAATGTTATATAATATTACGTTACAACGTATAACGTTATGTATTATTACGTTATAACGTATAACGTTATATTGGATCATTATATGATGTGTAACGTTATATACTATTACCTTACAACGTGAAACGTTATGTACTATTATGTTAGAAAGTATAACGTTATATTGGATCACTGTATGATGTATAACGTTACATACTATTACGTTACAACGTATAACGTTATGTACTATTACGTTATAACGTATAACGTTATACTAGATGACTATATGACGTAAAACGTTATATACTATTACGTTACAACGTATAACGTTATGTATTATTACGTTACAACGTATAACGTTATATAGTATTACGTAATAACGTATAAAGTTATGATCTATTAAGTTACAACGTATAACATTATATTGGATCACTATATGATGTATAACGTTACATACTATTACCTTACATCGGATAACGTTTTATTGGACCACTATATGACGTAAAACGTTATATACTATTACGCTACAACGTATAACGTTATGTATTATTATGCTACAACGTTTAACTTTATGTACTATTACGCTATAGCGTATAACGTTAAATTGGATCACTATATGATGTATAACGTTATATACTATTACGTTATAACGTATAACGTTATAGTGGATCACTATATTTTGTATATCGTTATGTACTATTACATAATAACGTGTAACGTTATATTGGATCACTATATGATGTGTAACATTATATACCATTACGTTACAACGTATAACGTTATGTGCTATTACGTTATAATGTATAACGTTATGTACTATTACGTTATAACGTATAACGTTATGTACTATTACGTTATTACGTATAATATTATACTGGATCACTATTTGAAGTATAACGTTACATACTATTACCTTACATCGAATAACGTTTTATTGGACCACTATATGACGTAAAACGTTATATACTATTACGTTACAACGTATAACGTTATGTATTATTATGTTACAACGTTTAACTTTATGTACTATTACGCTATAGCGTATAACGTTAAATTGGATCACTATATCATGTATAACGTTATATACTATTACGTTATAACGTATAACGTTATATTGGATTACTATATGATGTATAACGTCACATACTATTACGTAACAACGTATAACGTTATGTACTATTACGTTATAACGTATAACGTTATACTAGATCACTATATGACGTAAAACGTTATATACTATAACGTTACAACGTATAACGTTATGTATTATTACGTTACAACTTATAACGTTATATAGTATTACGTGATAACGTATAAAGTTATGATCTATTAAGTTACAATGTATAACATTATATTGGATCACTATATGATGTATAACGTTACATACTATTACCTTACATCGAATAACGTTTTATTGGAACACTATATGACGTAAAACGTTATATACTATTACGTTACAACGTGAAACGTTATGTACTATTATGCTAGAACGTATGACGTTATATTGGAAGACTATATGATGTTTAACGTTACGTACTATTACGTTACAACGTATAACGTTATGTACTATCACGTTATAACGTATAACGTTATATTAGATCACTATATGACGTAAAACGTTATATACTATTACGTTACAACGTATGACGTTATGTATTATTACGTTACAACGTATAACGTTATGTACTATTACGTTACAACATATAACGTTGTGTACTATTACGTTATAACGTATAACGATATATCGGTTCACTATATGATGTATAAGGTTATGTACTATTACGTGACAACGTATAACGTTATGTATTTTTACGTTACAACGTATAACGTTATGTACTATTACGTTATTACGTATAATATTATACTGGATCACTATTTGATGTATATCGTTACATACTATTACGTTACACCGAATAACGTTATATTGGATCACTATATGACGTAAAACGTTATATACTATTACGTTACAACGTATAACGTTATGCATTATTACGTTACAACGTATAACGTTGTGTACTATTACGTTATAATGTATAACGTTATACTAGATCACTATATGACGTAAAACGTTATATACTATTACGTTACAACGTATAACGTTATGTATTATTACGTTACAACGTATAACGTTATGTACTATTACGTTATAACGTATAACGTTACACTAGATGACTATATGACGTAAAACGTTATATACTATTACGTTACAACGTATAACGTTATGTATTATTACGTTACAACGTATAACGTTATATAATATTACGTAATAACGTATAAAGTTATGATCTATTAAGTTACAACGTATAACATTATATTGGATCACTATATGATGTATAACGTTACATACTATTACCTTACATCGGATAACGTTTTATTGGACCACTATATGACGTAAAACGTTATATGCTATTACGCTACAACGTATAACGTTATGTATTATTATGCTACAACGTTTAACTTTATGTACTATTACGCTAGAGCGTATAACGTTAAATTGGATCACTATATGATGTATAACGTTATATACTATTACGTTATAACGTATAACGTTATAGTGGATCACTATATTTTGTATATCGTTATGTACTATTACATAATAACGTGTAACGTTATATTGGATCACTATATGATGTATATCGTTATGTACTATTATATAATAGCGTGTAACGTTATATTGGATCACTATATGATGTATAACGTCACATACTATTACGTTACAACGTATAACGTTATGTACTATTACGTTATAACGTATAACGTTATACTAGATCACTATATGACGTAAAACGTTATATACTATTACGTTACAACGTATAACGTTATGTATTATTACGTTACAACGTATAACCTTATGTACTATTACGTTATTACGTATAATATTATACTGGATCACTATTTGATGTATATCGTTACATACTATTACCTTACATCGAATAACGTTATATTGGATCACTATATGACGTAAAACGTTATATACTATTACGTTACAACGTATAACGTTATGTATTATTATGTTACAACGTTTAACTTTATGTACTATTACGCTATAGCGTATAACGTTAAATTGGGTCACTATACGATGTGTAACGTTATATACTATTACGTTACAACGTGAAACGTTATGTACTATTATGTTAGAAAGTATAACGCTATATTGGATCACTATATGATGTATAACGTTACATACTATTACGTTACAACATATAACGTTATGTACTATTACGTTACAACGTATAACGTTATGTATTATTACGTTACAACGTATAACGTTATGTACTATTACGTTACAATGTATAACGTTATGTACTATTACGTTATTACGTATAATATTATATTGGATCACTATATGACGTATAACGTTAAATACTATTACGTAATAACGTATAACGTTATATAGTATTACGTTATAACGTATAACGTTACATACTATTACGTTACATCGAATAACGTTATATTGGATCACTATATGACGTAAAACGTTATATACTATTACGTTACAACGTATAACGTTATGTATTATTATGTTACAACGTTTAACTTTATGTACTATTACGCTATAGCGTATAACGTTAAATTGGATCACTATATGATGTATAACGTTATATACAATTACGTTATAACGTATAACGTTATATTGGATCACTATATGATGTATAACGTCACATACTATTACGTTACAACGTATAACGTTATGTACTATTACGTTATAACGTATAACGTTATACTAGATCACTATATGACGTAAAACGTTATATACTATTACGTTACAACGTATAACGTTATGTATTATTACGTTACAACGTATAACGTTATATAGTATTACGTGATAACGTATAAAGTTATGATCTATTAAGTTACAACGTATAACATTATATTGGATCACTATATGATGTATAACGTTACATACTATTACCTTACATCGAATAACGTTTTATTGGACCACTATATGACGTAAAACGTTATATACTATTACGTTACAACGTATAACGTTATGTATTATTATGTTACAACGTTTAACTTTATGTACTATTACGCTATAGCGTATAACGTTAAATTGGGTCACTATATGATGTATAACGTTATATGCTATTACGTTATAACGTATAACGTTATATTGGATCACTATATTTTGTATATCGTTATGTACTATTACATAATAACGTGTAACGTTATATTGGATCACTATATGATGTACATCGATATGTACTATTACGTTATAACGTATAACGTTATATTGGATCACTATATGATGTATATCGTTATGTACTATTACATAATAACGTGTAACGTTATATTGGATCACTATATGACGTAAAACGTTATATACTATTACGTTACAGCGTATAATGTTATGTACTATTACGTTATAACGTATAACGTTATACTACATCACTATATGACGTAAAACGTTATATACTATTACGATACAACGTATAACGTTATGTATTATTACGTTACAACGTATAACGTTATATTGGATCACTATATGATGTGTAACGTTATATACTATTACGTTATAACGTATAACGTTTTATTGGATCACTATATTTTGTATATCGTTATGTACTATTAGATAATAACGTGTAACGTTATATTGGATCACTATATGATGTACATCGATATGTACTATTACGTTATAACGTATAACGTTATATTGGATCACTATATGATGTATATCGTTATGTACTATTACATAAAAACGTGTAACGTTGTATTGGATCACTATATGATGTATAACGTTATATACTATTACGTAATAACGTATAACGTTATGTACTATTACGTTATAACGTATAACGTTATATTGGATCACTATATGATGTGTAACGTTATATACTATTACGTTATAACGTATAACGTTTTATTGGATCACTATATTTTGTATATCGTTATGTACTATTAGATAATAACGTGTAACGTTATATTGGATCACTATATGATGTACATCGATATGTACTATTACGTTATAACGTATAACGTTATATTGGATCACTATATGATGTATATCGTTATGTACTATTACATAATAACGTGTAACGTTATATTGGATCACTATATGACGTATAACGTTAAATACTATTACGTAATAACGTATAACGCTATGTACTATTACGTTATAACGTATAACGTTATATTGGATCGCTATATGATGTGTAATGTTATATAATATTACGTTACAACGTGAAACGTTATGTACTATTATGTTAGAAAGTATGACGTTATATTGGATGACTATATGATGTTTAACGTTACATACTATTACGTTACAACGTATAACGTTATGTATTATCACGTTATAACGTATAACGTTATATTAGATCACTATATGACGTAAAACGTTATATACTATTACGTTACAACGTATAACGTTATGTATTATTACGTTACAACGTATAACGTTATGTACTATTACGTTACAACATATAACGTTGTGTACTATTACGTTATAACGTATAACGATATATCGGTTCACTATATGATGTATAAGGTTATGTACTATTACGTGACAACGTATAACGTTATGTATTTTTACGTTACAACGTATAACGTTATGTACTCTTACGTTATTACGTATAATATTATACTGGATCACTATTTGATGTATATCGTTACATACTATTACGTTACACCGAATAACGTTATATTGGATCACTATATGACGTAAAACGTTATATACTATTACGTTACAACGTATAACGTTATGCATTATTACGTTACAACGTATAACGTTATGTACTATTACGTTATAACGTATAACGTTATACTAGATCACTATATGACGTAAAACGTTATATACTATTACGTTACAACGTATAACGTTATGTATTATTACGTTACAACGTATAACGTTATGTATTATTACGTTACAACGTATAACGTTATATAGTATTACGTGATAACGTATAAAGTTATGATCTATTAAGTTACAACGTATAACATTATATTGGATCACTATATGGTGTATAACGTTACATACTATTACCTTACATCGAATAACGTTTTATTGGACCACTATATGACGTAAAACGTTATATACTATTACGTTACAGCGTATAACGTTATGTATTATTATGTTACAACGTTTAACTTTATGTACTATTACGCTATAGCGTATAACGTTAAATTGGATCACTATATCATGTATAACGTTATATACTATTACGTTATAACGTATAACGTTATATTGGATTACTATATGATGTATAACGTCACATACTATTACGTAACAACGTATAACGTTATGTACTATTACGTTATAACGTATAACGTTATACTAGATCACTATATGACGTAAAACGTTATATACTATAACGTTACAACGTATAACGTTATGTATTATTACGTTACAACTTATAACGTTATATAGTATTACGTGATAACGTATAAAGTTATGATCTATTAAGTTACAACGTATAACATTATATTGGATCACTATATGATGTATAACGTTACATACTATTACCTTACATCGAATAACGTTTTATTGGACCACTATATGACGTAAAACGTTATATACTATTACGTTACAACGTATAACGTTATGTATTATTATGTTACAACGTTTAACTTTATGTACTATTGCGCTATAGCGTATAACGTTAAATTGGATCACTATATGATGTATAACGTTATATACTATTACGTTATAACGTATAACGTTTTATTGGATCACTATATTTTGTATATCGTTATGTACTATTAGATAATATCGTGTAACGTTATATTGGATCACTATATGATGTACATCGATATGTACTATTACGTTATAACGTATAACGTTATATTGGATCACTATATCATGTATATCGTTATGTACTATTACATAATAACGTGTAACGTTATATTGGATCACTATATGATGTATAACGTTATATACTATTACCTAATAACATATAACGTTATGTACTATTACGTTATAACGTATAACGTTATATTGGATCAGTATATGATGTGTAACGTTATATACTATTACGTTACAACGTGAAACGTTATATACTATTATGTTAGAAAGTATAACGTTATATTGGATCACTATATGATGTATAACGTTACATACTATTACGTTACATCGAATAACGTTATATTGGATCACTATATGACGTAAAACGTTATATGCTATTACGTTACAAAGTATAACGTTACCCTCTATTACGTTATAACGTATAACGCTATATTAGAATCACTATATGACGTATAACGTTAAATACTATTACGTAATAACGTATAACGCTATGTACTAATACGTTATAACGTATAACGTTATATTGGATCGCTATATGATGTGTAATGTTATATAATATTACGTTACAACGTGAAACGTTATGTACTATTACGTTATAACGTATAACGTTATACTAGATCACTATATGACGTAAAACGTTATATACTATTACGTTACAACGTATAACGTTATGTATTATTACGTTACAACGTATAACGTTATGTACTATTACGTTATAACGTATAACGTTATATTGGATCGCTATATGATGTGTAATGTTATATAATATTACGTTACAACGTGAAACGTTATGTACTATTATGTTAGAACGTATGACGTTATATTGGAAGACTATATGATGTTTAACGTTACGTACTATTACGTTACAACGTATAACGTTATGTACTATCACGTTATAACGTATAACGTTATATTAGATCACTATATGACGTAAAACGTTATATACTATTACGTTACAACGTATGACGTTATGTATTATTACGTTACAACGTATAACGTTATGTACTATTACGTTACAACATATAACGTTGTGTACTATTACGTTATAACGTATAACGATATATCGGTTCACTATATGATGTATAAGGTTATGTACTATTACGTGACAACGTATAACGTTATGTATTTTTACGTTACAACGTATAACGTTATGTACTATTACGTTATTACGTATAATATTATACTGGATCACTATTTGATGTATATCGTTACATACTATTACGTTACACCGAATAACGTTATATTGGATCACTATATGACGTAAAACGTTATATACTATTACGTTACAACGTATAACGTTATGCATTATTACGTTACAACGTATAACGTTGTGTACTATTACGTTATAATGTATAACGTTATACTAGATCACTATATGACGTAAAACGTTATATACTATTACGTTACAACGTATAACGTTATGTATTATTACGTTACAACGTATAACGTTATGTACTATTACGTTATAACGTATAACGTTATACTAGATCACTATATGACGTAAAACGTTATATACTATTACGTTACAACGTATAACGTTATGTATTATTACGTTACAACGTATAACGTTATGTACTATTACGTTATAACGTATAACGTTATATTGGATCGCTATATGATGTGTAACGTTACATACTATTACGTTACAACGTATAACGTTATGTACTATTACGTTATAACGTATAACGTTATACTAGATCACTATATGACGTAAAACGTTATATACTATTACGTTACAACGTATAACGTTATGTATTATTACGTTACAACTTATAACGTTATATAGTATTACGTGATAACGTATAAAGTTATGATCTATTAAGTTACAACGTATAACATTATATTGGATCACTATATGATGTATAACGTTACATACTATTACCTTACATCGAATAACGTTTTATTGGACCACTATATGACGTAAAACGTTATATACTATTACGTTACAACGTATAACGTTATGTATTATTATGTTACAACGTTTAACTTTATGTACTATTACGCTATAGCGTATAACGTTAAATTGGATCACTATATGATGTATAACGTTATATACTATTACGTTATAACGTATAACGTTTTATTGGATCACTATATGATGTATATCGTTATGTACTATTACATAATAACGTGTAACGTTATATTGGATCACTATATGATGTGTAATGTTATATAATATTACGTTACAACGTATAATGTTATGTACTATTACGTTATAACGTATAACGTTATACTAGATCACTATATGACGTAAAACGTTATATACTATTACGTTACAACGTATAACGTTATGTATTATTACGTTACAACGTATAACGTTATGTACTATTACGTTACAACATATAACGTTGTGTACTATTACGTTATAACGTATAACGATATATCGGTTCACTATATGATGTATAAGGTTATGTACTATTACGTGACAACGTATAACGTTATGTACTATTACGTTATAACGTATAACGTTATGTATTATTACGTTACAACGTATAACGTTATGTACTATTACGTTATAACGTATAACGTTGTGTACTATTACGTTATAACGTATAACGATATATCGGTTCACTATATGATGTATAAGGTTATGTACTATTACGTGACAACGTATAACTTTATGTATTTTTACGTTACAACGTATAACGTTATGTACTATTACGTTATTACGTATAACGTTATACTAGATCACTATATGACGTAAAACGTTATATACTATTACGTTACAACGTATAACGTTATGTATTATTACGTTACAACGTATAACGTTATGTACTATTACGTTATAACGTATAACGTTATATTGGATCGCTATATGATGTGTAACGTTACATACTATTACGTTACAACGTATAACGTTATGTACTATTACGTTATAACGTATAACGTTATGTATTATTACGTTACAACGTATAACGTTATGTACTATTACGTTATAACGTATAACGTTATACTAGATCACTACATGACGTAAAACGTTATATACTATTACGTTACAACGTATAACGTTATGTATTATTACGTTACAACGTATAACGTTATGTACTATTATGTTATAACGTATAACGTTATATTGGATCGCTATATGATGTGTAACGTTACATACTATTACGTTACAACGTATAACGTTATGTACTATTACGTTATAACGTATAACGTTATGTATTATTACGTTACAACGTATAACGTTATGTACTATTACGTTATAACGTATAACGTTATACTAGATCACTATACGACGTAAAACGTTATATACTATTACGTTACAACGTATAACGTTATGTATTATTACGTTACAACGTATATCGTTATGTACTATTACATAATAACGTGTAACGTTATGTTGGATCACTATATGATGTATAACGTTATATACTATTACGTAATAACGTATAACGTTATGTACTATTACGTTATAACGTATAACGTTATATTGGATCACTATATGATGTGTAACGTTATATACTATTACGTTACAACGTGAAACGTTATATACTATTATGTTAGAAAGTATAACGTTATATTGGATCACTATATGATCTATAACGTTACATACTATTACGTTACAACGTATAACGTTATATAGTATTACGTTATAACGTATAACGTTACATACTATTACGTTACATCGAATAACGTTATATTGGATCACTATATGACGTAAAACGTTATATACTATTACGTTACAACGTATAACGTTATCCTCTATTACGTTATAACGTATAACGCTATATTAGAATCACTATATGACGTATAACGTTAAATACTATTACGTAATAACGTATAACGCTATGTACTATTACGTTATAACGTATAACGTTATACTAGATTTCTATATGACGTAAAACGTTATATACTATTACGTTACAACGTATAACGTTATGTATTATTACGTTACAACGTATAACGTTATGTACTATTACGTTATAACGTATAACGTTATACTAGATCACTATATGACGTAAAACGTTATATACTATTACGTTACAACGTATAACGTTATGTATTATTACGTTACAACGTATAACGTTATGTACTATTACGTTATAACGTATAACGTTATATTGGATCGCTATATGATGTGTAACGTTACATACTATTACGTTACAACGTATAACGTTATGTACTATTACGTTATAACGTATAACGTTATACTAGATCACTATATGACGTAAAACGTTTTATACTATTACGTTACGACGTATAACGTTATGTATTATTACGTTACAACGTATAACGTTATATAGTATTACGTGATAACGTATAAAGTTATGATCTATTAAGTTACAACGTATAACACTATATTGGATCACTATATGATGTATAACGTTACATACTATTACCTTACATCGAATAACGTTTTATTGGACCACTATACAACGTAAAACGTTATATACTATTACGTTACAACGTATAACGTTATGTATTATTATGTTACAACGTTTAACTTTATGTACTATTACGCTATAGCGTATAACGTTAAATTGGATCACTATATGATGTATAACGTTATATACTATTACGTTATAACGTGTAACGTTTTATTGGATCACTATATTTTGTATATCGTTATGTACTATTACATAATAACGTGTAACGTTATATTGGATCACTATATGATGTACATCGATATGTACTATTACGTTATAACGTATAACGTTATATTGGATCACTATATGATGTATATCGTTATGTACTATTACATAATAACGTGTAACGTTATGTTGGATCACTATATGATGTATAACGTTATATACTATTACGTTACAACGTGAAACGTTATATACTATTATGTTAGAAAGTATAACGTTATATTGGATCACTATATGATGTATAACGTTACATACTATTACGTTACAACGTATAACGTTATATAGTATTACGTTATAACGTATAACGTTACATACTATTACGTTACATCGAATAACGTTATATTGGATCACTATATGACGTAAAACGTTATATACTATTACGTTACAACGTATAACGTTATCCTCTATTACGTTGTAACGTATAACGCTATATTAGAATCACTATATGACGTATAACGTTAAATACTATTACGTAATAACGTATAACGCTATGTACTATTACGTTATAACGTTTAACGTTATATTGGATCGCTATATGATGTGTAATGTTATATAATATTACCTTACAACGTGAAACGTTATGTACTATTATGTTAGAAAGTATAACGTTATATTGGATCACTGTATGATGTATAACGTTACATACTATTACGTTACAACGTATAACGTTATGTACTATTACGTTATAACATATAACGTTATACTAGATGACTATATGACGTAAAACGTTATATACTATTACGTTACAACGTATAACGTTATGTATTATTACGTTACAACGTATAACGTTATATAGTATTACGTGATAACGTATAAAGTTATGATCTATTATGTTACAACGTATAACATTATATTGGATCACTATATGATGTATAACGTTACATACTATTACCTTACATCGAATAACGTTTTATTGGACCACTATATGACGTAAAACGTTATATACTATTACGTTACAGCGTATAACGTTATGTATTATTATGTTACAACGTTTAACTTTATGTACTATTACGCTATAGCGTATAACGTTAAATTGGATCACTATATCATGTATAACGTTATATACTATTACGTTATAACGTATAACGTTATATTGGATTACTATATGATGTATAACGTGACATACTATTACGTAACAACGTCTAACGTTATGTACTATTACGCTATAACGTATAACGTTATACTAGATCACTATATGACGTAAAACGTTATATACTATAACGTTACAACGTATAACGTTATGTACTATTACGTTACAACTTATAACGTTATATAGTATTACGTGATAACGTATAAAGTTATGATCTATTAAGTTACAACGTATAACATTATATTGGATCACTATATGATGTATATCGTTATGTACTATTACATAATAACGTGTAACGTTATATTGGATCACTGTATGATGTATAACGTTATATACTATTACGTAATAACATATAACGTTATGTACTATTACGTTATAACGTATAACGTTATATTGGATCACTATATGATGTGTAACGTTATATACTATTACGTTACAACGTGAAACGTTATATACTATTATGTTAGAAAGTATAACGTTATATTGGATCACTATATGATGTATAACGTTACATACTATTACGTTACAACGTATAACGTTATGTAGTATTACGTTATAACGTATAACGTTACATACTATTACGTTACAACGTATAATGTTATGTACTATTACGTTATAACGTATAACGTTATGCTAGATCACTATATGACGTAAAACGTTATATACTATTACGTTACAACGTATAACGTTATGTATTATTACGTTACAACGTATAACGTTATGTACTATTACGTTATAACGTATAACGTTATATTGGATCGCTATATGATGTGTAATGTTATATAATATTACGTTACAACGTGAAACGTTATGTACTATTATGTTAGAACTTATGACGTTATATTGGAAGACTATATGATGTTTAACGTTACGTACTATTACGTTACAACGTATAACGTTATGTACTATCACGTTATAACGTATAACGTTATATTAGATCACTATATGACGTAAAACGTTATATACTATTACGTTACAACGTATAACGTTATGTATTATTACGTTACAACGTATAACGTTATGTACTATTACGTTACAACATATAACGTTGTGTACTATTACGTTATAACGTATAACGATATATCGGTTCACTATATGATGTATAAAGTTATGTACTATTACGTGACAACGTATAACGTTATGTATTTTTACGTTACAACGTATAACGTTATGTACTATTACGTTATTACGTATAATATTATACTGGATCACTATTTGATGTATATCGTTACATACTATTACGTTACAACGTATAACGTTATGTAATATTACGTTATAACGTATAACGTTATACTAGATCACTATATGACGTAAAACGTTATATACTATTACGTTACAACGTATAACGTTATGTATTATTACGTTACAACTTATAACGTTATATAGTATTACGTGATAACGTATAAAGTTATGATCTATTAAGTTACAACGTATAACATTATATTGGATCACTATATGATGTATAACGTTACATACTATTACCTTACATCGAATAACGTTTTATTGGACCACTATATGACGTAAAACGTTATATACTATTACGTTACAACGTATAACGTTATGTATTATTATGTTACAACGTTTAACTTTATGTACTATTACGCTATAGCGTATAACGTTAAATTGGATCACTATATGATGTATAACGTTATATACTATTACGTTATAACGTATAACGTTTTATTGGATCACTATATGATGTATATCGTTATGTACTATTACATAATAACGTGTAACGTTATATTGGATCACTATATGATGTGTAATGTTATATAATATTACGTTACAACGTGAAACGTTATGTACTATTAAGTTAGAACGTATGACGTTATATTGGATCACTATATGATGTATAACGTTACATACTATTACGTTACAACGTATAATGTTATGTACTATTACGTTATAACGTATAACGTTATACTAGATCACTATATGACGTAAAACGTTATATACTATTACGTTACAACGTATAACGTTATGTATTATTACGTTACAACGTATAACGTTATGTACTATTACGTTACAACATATAACGTTGTGTACTATTACGTTATAACGTATAACGATATATCGGTTCACTATATGATGTATAAGGTTATGTACTATTACGTGACAACGTATAACGTTATGTATTTTTACGTTACAACGTATAACGTTATGTACTATTACGTTATAACGTATAACGTTATACTAGATCACTACATGACGTAAAACGTTATATACTATTACGTTACAACGTATAACGTTATGTATTATTACGTTACAACGTATAACGTTATGTACTATTATGTTATAACGTATAACGTTATATTGGATCGCTATATGATGTGTAACGTTACATACTATTACGTTGCAACGTATAACGTTATGTACTATTACGTTATAACGTATAACGTTATGTATTATTACGTTACAACGTATAACGTTATGTACTATTACGTTATAACGTATAACGTTGTGTACTATTACGTTATAACGTATAACGATATATCGGTTCACTATATGATGTATAAGGTTATGTACTATTACGTGACAACGTATAACGTTATGTATTTTTACGTTACAACGTATAACGTTATGTACTATTACGTTATAACGTATAACGTTATACTAGATCACTACATGACGTAAAACGTTATATACTATTACGTTACAACGTATAACGTTATGTATTATTACGTTACAACGTATAACGTTATGTACTATTATGTTATAACGTATAACGTTATATTGGATCGCTATATGATGTGTAACGTTACGTACTATTACGTTGCAACGTATAACGTTATGTACTATTACGTTATTACGTATAACGTTATACTAGATCACTATATGACGTAAAACGTTATATACTATTACGTTACAACGTATAACGTTATGTATTATTACGTTACAACGTATAACGTTATGTACTATTACGTTATAACGTATAACGTTATATTGGATCGCTATATGATGTGTAACGTTACATACTATTACGTTACAACGTATAACGTTATGTACTATTACGTTATAACGTATAACGTTATGTATTATTACGTTACAACGTATAACGTTATGTACTATTACGTTATAACGTATAACGTTATACTAGATCACTACATGACGTAAAACGTTATATACTATTACGTTACAACGTATAACGTTATGTATTATTACGTTACAACGTATAACGTTATGTACTATTATGTTATAACGTATAACGTTATATTGGATCGCTATATGATGTGTAACGTTACATACTATTACGTTACAACGTATAACGTTATGTACTATTACGTTATAACGTATAACGTTATGTATTATTACGTTACAACGTATAACGTTATGTACTATTACGTTATAACGTATAACGTTATACTAGATCACTATACGACGTAAAACGTTATATACTATTACGTTACAACGTATAACGTTATGTATTATTACGTTACAACGTATATCGTTATGTACTATTACATAATAACGTGTAACGTTATGTTGGATCACTATATGATGTATAACGTTATATACTATTACGTAATAACGTATAACGTTATGTACTATTACGTTATAACGTATAACGTTATATTGGATCACTATATGATGTGTAACGTTATATACTATTACGTTACAACGTGAAACGTTATATACTATTATGTTAGAAAGTATAACGTTATATTGGATCACTATATGATCTATAACGTTACATACTATTACGTTATAAGGTATTACGTTATATACTATTACGTTATAACGTATAACGTTACATACTATTACGTTACATCGAATAACGTTATATTGGATCACTATATGACGTAAAACGTTATATACTATTACGTTACAACGTATAACGTTATCCTCTATTACGTTATAACGTATAACGCTATATTAGAATCACTATATGACGTATAACGTTAAATACTATTACGTAATAACGTATAACGCTATGTACTATTACGTTATAACGTATAACGTTATACTAGATTTCTATATGACGTAAAACGTTATATACTATTACGTTACAACGTATAACGTTATGTATTATTACGTTACAACGTATAACGTTATGTACTATTACGTTATAACGTATAACGTTATACTAGATCACTATATGACGTAAAACGTTATATACTATTACGTTACAACGTATAACGTTATGTATTATTACGTTACAACGTATAACGTTATGTACTATTACGTTATAACGTATAACGTTATATTGGATCGCTATATGATGTGTAACGTTACATACTATTACGTTACAACGTATAACGTTATGTACTATTACGTTATAACGTATAACGTTATACTAGATCACTATATGACGTAAAACGTTTTATACTATTACGTTACGACGTATAACGTTATGTATTATTACGTTACAACGTATAACGTTATATAGTATTACGTGATAACGTATAAAGTTATGATCTATTAAGTTACAACGTATAACACTATATTGGATCACTATATGATGTATAACGTTATATACTATTACCTTACATCGAATAACGTTTTATTGGACCACTATACAACGTAAAACGTTATATACTATTACGTTACAACGTATAACGTTATGTATTATTATGTTACAACGTTTAACTTTATGTACTATTACGCTATAGCGTATAACGTTAAATTGGATCACTATATGATGTATAACGTTATATACTATTACGTTATAACGTGTAACGTTTTATTGGATCACTATATTTTGTATATCGTTATGTACTATTACATAATAACGTGTAACGTTATATTGGATCACTATATGATGTACATCGATATGTACTATTACGTTATAACGTATAACGTTATATTGGATCACTATATGATGTATATCGTTATGTACTATTACATAATAACGTGTAACGTTATGTTGGATCACTATATGATGTATAACGTTATATACTATTACGTTACAACGTGAAACGTTATATACTATTATGTTAGAAAGTATAACGTTATATTGGATCACTATATGATGTATAACGTTACATACTATTACGTTACAACGTATAACGTTATATAGTATTACGTTATAACGTTTAACGTTATATTGGATCGCTATATGATGTGTAATGTTATATAATATTACGTTACAGCGTGAAACGTTACGTACTATTATGTTAGAACGTATGACGTTATATTGGATCACTATATGATGTATAACGTTACATACTATTACGTTACAGCGTATAATGTTATGTACTATTACGTTATAACGTATAACGTTATACTAGATCACTATATGACGTAAAACGTTATATACTATTACGTTACAACGTATAACGTTATGTATTATTACGTTACAACGTATAACGTTATATAGTATTACGTGATAACGTATAAAGTTATGATCTATTAAGTTACAAGGTATTACATTATATTGGATCACTATATGATGTATAACGTTACATACTATTACCTTACATCGAATAACGTTTTATTGGACCACTATATGACGTAAAACGTTATATACTATTACGTTACAGCGTATAACGTTATGTATTATTATGTTACAACGTTTAACTTTATGTACTATTACGCTATAGCGTATAACGTTAAATTGGATCACTATATGATGTATAACGTTATATACTATTACGTTATAACGTATAACGTTTTATTGGATCACTATATTTTGTATATCGTTATGTACTATTAGATAATAACGTGTAACGTTATATTGGATCACTATATGATGTACATCGATATGTACTATTACGTTATAACGTATAACGTTATATTGGATCACTATATGATGTATATCGTTATGTACTATTACATAATAACGTGTAACGTTATATTGGATCACTATATGATGTATAACGTTATATACTATTACGTAATAACGTATAACGTTATGTACTATTACGTTATAACGTATAACGTTATATTGGATCACTATATGATGTGTAACGTTATATACTATTACGTTACAAAGTGAAACGTTATATACTGTTATGTTAGAAAGTATAACGTTATATTGGATCACTATAGGATGTATAACGTTACATACTATTACGTTACAACGTATAACGTTATGTATTATTACGTTATAATGTATAACGTTACATACTATTACGTTACATCGAATAACGTTATATTGGATCACTATAAGACGTAAAACGTTATATACTATTACGTTACAACGTATAACGTTATCCTCTATTACGTTATAACGTATAACGCTATATTAGAATCACTATATGACGTATAACGTTAAATACTATTACGTAATAACGTATAACGCTATGTACTATTACGTTATAACGTATAACGTTATATTGGATCGCTATATGATGTGTAATGTTATATAATATTACGTTACAACGTGAAACGTTATGTACTATTAAGTTAGAACGTATGACGTTATATTGGATCACTATATGATGTATAACGTTACATACTATTACGCTACAACGTATAACGTTATGTATTATTACGTTACAACGTATAACGTTATGTATTATTACGTTACAACGTATAACGTTATATAGTATTACGTAATAACGTATAAAGTTATGATCTATTAAGTTACAACGTATAACATTATATTGTATCACTATATGATGTATAACGTTACATACTATTACCTTACATCGGATAACGTATTATTGGACCACTATATGACGTAAAACGTTATATACTATTACGTTACAACGTATAACGTTATGTATTATTGTGTTAGAACGTTTAACTTTATGTACTATTACGCTATAGCGTATAACGTTAAATTGGATCACTATATGATGTATAACGTTATATACTATTACGTTATAACGTATAACGTTATATTGGATTACTATATTTTGTATATCGTTATGTACTATTACATAATAACGTGTAACGTTATATTGGATCACTATATGATGTACATCGGTATGTACTATTACGTTATAACGTATAACGTTATATTGGATCACTATATGATGTGTAACATTATATACCATTACGTTACAACGTATAACGTTATGTACTATCACGTTATAACGTATAACGTTATATTAGATCACTATGTGACGTAAAACGTTATATACTATTACGTTACAACGTATAACGTTATGTATTATTACGTTACAACGTATAACGTTATGTACTATTACGTTATAACGTATAACGTTATATTGGATCGCTATATGATGTGTAATGTTATATAATATTACGTTACAACGTGAAACGTTATGTACTATTACGTTACAACGTATAACGTTATGTGCTATTACGTTATTACGTATAATATTATGTTGGATCACTATATGACGTATAACGTTAAATACTATTACGTAATAACGTATAACGTTATGTAGTATTACGTTATAACGTATAACGTTACATACGATTACGTTACATCGAATAACGTTATATTGGATCACTATATGACGTAAAACGTTATATACTATTACGTTACAACGTATAACGTTATGTATTATTATGTTACAACGTTTAACTTTATGTACTATTACGCTATAGCTTATAACGTTAAATTGGATCACTATATGATGTATAACGTTATATACTATTACGTTATAACGTATAACGTTATATTGGATTACTATATGATGTATAACGTCACATACTATTACGTTACAACGTATAACGTTATGCACTATTACGTTATAACGTATAACGTTATACTAGATCACTATATGACGTAAAACGTTATATACTATAACGTTACAACGTATAACGTTATGTATTATTACGTTACAACTTATAACGTTATATAGTATTGCGTGATAACGTATAAAGTTATGATCTATTAAGTTACAACGTATAACATTATATTGGATCACTATATGATGTATAACGTTACATACTATTACCTTACATCGAATAACGTTTTATTGGACCACTATATGACGTAAAACGTTATATACTATTACGTTACAACGTATAACGTTATGTATTATTATGTTACAACGTTTAACTTTATGTACTATTACGCTATAGCGTATAACGTTAAATTGGATCACTATATGATGTATAACGTTATATACTATTACGTTATAACGTATAACGTTTTATTGGATCACTATATTTTGTATATCGTTATGTACTATTAGATAATAACGTGTAACGTTATAATGGATCACTATATGATGTACATCGATATGTACTATTACGTTATAACGTATAACGTTATATTGGATCACTATATGATGTATATCGTTATGTACTATTACATAATAACGTGTAACGTTATATTGGACCACTATATGATGTATAACGTTATATACTATTACGTAATAACGTATAACGTTATGTACTATTACGTTATAACGTATAACGTTATATTGGATCACTATATGATGTGTAACGTTATATACTATTACGC
This sequence comes from Bombus terrestris, assembly GCF_910591885.1. Taxonomy (NCBI): domain Eukaryota; kingdom Metazoa; phylum Arthropoda; class Insecta; order Hymenoptera; family Apidae; genus Bombus; species Bombus terrestris. Next base: position 13,540,579 of record NC_063273.1, on the reverse strand, counting down.
TACAACGTGAAACGTTATATACTATTATGTTATAACGTATAACGCTACATACTATTACGTTACATCGAATAACGTTATATTGGATCACTATATGACGTAAAACGTTATATACTATTACGTTACAACGTATAACGTTATCCTCTATTACGTTATAACGTATAACGCTATATTAGAATCACTATATGACGTATAACGTTAAATACTATTACGTAATAACGTATAACGCTATGTACTATTACGTTATAACGTATAACGTTATATTGGATCGCTATATGATGTGTAATGTTATATAATATTACGTTACAACGTGAAACGTTATGCACTATTATGTTAGAACGTATGACGTTATATTGGATGACTATATGATGTTTAACGTTACATACTATTACGTTACAACGTATAACGTTATGTACTTTCACGTTATAACGTATAACGTTATATTAGATCACTATATGACGTAAAACGTTATATACTATTACGTTACAACGTATAACGTTATGTATTATTACGTTACAACGTATAACGTTATGTACTATTACGTTACAACATATAACGTTGTGTACTATTACGTTATAACGTATAACGATATATCGGTTCACTATATGATGTATAAGGTTATGTACTATTACGTGACAACGTATAACGTTATGTATTTTTACGTTACAACGTATAACGTTATGTAGTATTACGTTATTACGTATAATATTATACTGGATCACTGTTTGATGTATATCGTTACATACTATTACGTTACACCGAATAACGTTATATTGGATCACTATATGACGTAAAACGTTATATACTATTACGTTACAACGTATAACGTTATGCATTATTACGTTACAACGTATAACGTTATGTACTATTACGTTATAACGTATAACGTTACACTAGATCACTATATGACGTAAAACGTTATATACTATTATGTTACAACGTATAACGTTATGCATTATTACGTTACAACGTATAACGTTATGTACTATTACGTTATAACGTATAACGTTATATTGGATCGCTATATGATGTGTAACGTTACATACTATTACGTTACAACGTATAACGTTATGTACTATTACGTTATAACGTATAACGTTATACTAGATCACTATATAACGTAAAACGTTATATACTATTACGTTACAACGTATAACGTTATGTATTATTACGTTACAACGTATAACGTTATATAGTATTACGTGATAACGTATAAAGTTATGATCTATTAAGTTACAACGTATAACATTATATTGGATCACTATATGATGTATAACGTTACATACTATTACCTTACATCGAATAACGTTTTATTGGACCACTATATGACGTAAAACGTTATATACTATTACGTTACAGCGTATAACGTTATGTATTATTATGTTACAACGTTTAACTTTATGTACTATTACGCTATAGCGTATAACGTTAAATTGGATCACTATATGATGTATAACGTTATATACTATTACGTTATAACGTATAACGTTATATACTATTACGTTATAACGTATAACGTTATATTGGATTACTATATGATGTATAACGTCACATACTATTACGTTACAACGTATAACGTTATGCACTATTACGTTATAACGTATAACGTTATACTAGATCACTATATGACGTAAAACGTTATATACTATAACGTTACAAAGTATAACGTTATGTATTATTACGTTACAACTTATAACGTTATATAGTATTACGTGATAACGTATAAAGTTATGATCTATTAAGTTACAACGTATAACATTATATTGGATCACTATATGATGTATAACGTTACATACTATTACCTTACATCGAATAACGTTTTATTGGACCACTATATGACGTAAAACGTTATATACTATTACGTTACAACGTATAAAGTTATGTATTATTATGTTACAACGTTTAACTTTATGTACTATTACGCTATAGCGTATAACGTTAAATTGCATCACTATATGATGTATAACGTTATATACTATTACGTTATAACGTATAACGTTTTATTGGATCACTATATTTTGTATATCGTTATGTACTATTAGATAATAACGTGTAACGTTATATTGGATCACTATATGATGTACATCGATATGTACTATTACGTTATAACGTATAACGTTATATTGGATCCCTATATGATGTATATCGTTATGTACTATTACATAATAACGTGTAACGTTATATTGGATCACTATATGATGTATAACGTTATATACTATTACGTAATAACGTATAACGTTATGTACTATTACGTTATAACGTATAACGTTATATTGGATCACTATATGATGTGTAACGTTATATACTATTACGTTACAACGTGAAACGTTAAATACTGTTATGTTAGAAAGTATAACGTTATATTGGATCACTATAGGGTGTATAACGTTACATACTATTACGTTACAACGTATAACGTTATGTATTATTACGTTATAACGTATAACGTTACATACTATTACCTTACATCGGATAACGCTTTATTGGATCACTATATGACGTAAAACGTTATATACTATTACGTTTCAACGCATAACGTTATGTATTATTACGTTACAACGTATAACGTTATGTACTATTACGTTTTAACGTATAACGTTATATTGGATCGCTATATGATGTGTAATGTTATATAATATTACGTTACAACGTATAACGTTATGTATTATTACGTTATAACGTATAACGTTATACTAGATCACTATATGACGTAAAACGTTATATACTATTACGTTACAACGTATAACGTTATGTATTATTACGTTACAACGTATAACGTTATGTACTATTACGTTTTAACGTATAACGTTATATTGGATCGCTATATGATGTGTAATGTTATATAATATTACGTTACAACGTATAACGTTATGTATTATTACGTTATAACGTATAACGTTATATTGGATCATTATATGATGTGTAACGTTATATACTCTTACGTTACAACGTGAAACGTTATGTACTATTACGTTATCACGTATAACGTTATATTAGAATCACTATATGACGTATAACGTTAAATACTATTACGTAATAACGTATAACGCTATGTACTATTACGTTATAACTTATAACGATATATTGGATCGCTATATGATGTGTAATGTTATATAATATTACGTTACAACGTAAAACGTTATGTACTATTATGTTAGAACGTATGACGTTATATTGGATCACTATATGATGTATAACGTTACATACTATTACGTTACAACGTGAAACGTTATATACTATTATGTTAGAAATTATAGCGTTATATTGGATCACTATATGATGTATAACGTTACACACTATTACGTTACAACGTGTAATGTTATGTACTATTACGTTATAACGTATAACGTTATACTAGATCACTATATGACGTAAAACGTTATATACTATTACGTTACAACGTATAACGTTATGTATTATTACGTTACAACGTATAATGTTATGTACTATTACGTTATAACGTATAACGTTATGTACTATTACGTTATAACGTATAACGATATATTGGTTCACGATATGATGTACAAGGTTATATACTACTACGTTACAACGTATAACGTTATGTAGTATTACGTTATAACGTATAACGTTACATACTATTACGTTACATCGATTAACGTTATATTGGATCACTATATGACGTAAAACGTTATATACTATTACGTTACAACGTATAACGTTATCCTCTATTACGTTATAACGTATAACGCTATATTAGAATCACTATATGACGTATAACGTTAAATACTATTACGTAATAACGTATAACGCTATGTACTATCACGTTATAACGTATAACGTTATATTGGATCGCTATATGATGTGTAATGTTATATAATATTACGTTACAACGTGAAACGTTATGTACTATTATGTTAGAACGTATGACGTTATATTGGATCACTATATGATGTATAACGTTACATACTATTACGTTACAACGTATAATGTTATGTACTATTACGTTATAACGTATAACGTTATACTAGATTACTATATGACGTAAAACGTTATATACTATTACGTTACGACGTATAACGTTATGTATTATTACGTTACAACGTATAACGCTATGCACTATTACGTTATAACGTATAACGTTATATTGGATCGCTATATGATGTGTAATGTTATATAATATTACGTTACAACGTGAAACGTTATGTACTATTATGTTAGAACGTATGACGTTATATTGGATGACTATATGATGTTTAACGTTACATACTATTACGTTACAACGTATAACGTTATATACTATTACGTTACAACGTATAACGTTATGTATTATTATGTTACAACGTTTAACTTTATGTACTATTACGCTATAGCGTATAACGTTAAATTGGATCACTATATGATGTATAACGTTATATACAATTACGTAATAACGTATAACGTTTTATTGGATCACTATATTTTGTATATCGTTATGTACTATTACATAATAACGTGTAACGTTATATTGGATCACTATATGATGTACATCGATATGTACTATTACGTTATAACGTATAACGTTATATTGGATCACTATATGATGTATATCGTTATGTACTATGACATACTAACGTGTAACGTTATATTGGATCACTATATGATGTATAACGTTATATACTATTACGTAATAACGTATAACGTTATGTACTATTACGTTATAACGTATAACGTTATATTGGATCACTATATGATGTGTAAAGTTATATACTATTACGTTACAAAGTGAAACGTATGTACTATTATGTTAGAAAGTATAACGTTATATTGGATCACTATATGATGTATAACGTTACATACTATTACGTTACAACGTGAAACGTTATATACTATTATGTTAGAAATTATAACGTTATATTGGATCACTATATGATGTATAACGTTACACACTATTACGTTACAACGTGTAATGTTATGTACTATTACGTTATAACGTATAACGCTATATTAGAATCACTATATGACGTATAACGTTAAATACTATTACGTAATAACGTATAACGCTATGTACTATTACGTTATAACGTATAACGTTATATTGGATCGCTATATGATGTGTAATGTTATATAATATTACGTTACATCGTGAAACGTTATGTACTATTATGTTAGAACGTATGACGTTATATTGGATCACTATATGATGTATAACGTTACATACTATTACGTTACAACGTATAATGTTATGTACTATTACGTTATAACGTATAACGTTATACTAGATTACTATATGACGTAAAACGTTATATACTATTACGTTACGACGTATAACGTTATGTATTATTACGTTACAACGTATAACGCTATGCACTATTACGTTATAACGTATAACGTTATATTGGATCGCTATATGATGTGTAATGTTATATAATATTACGTTACAACGTGAAACGTTATGTACTATTATGTTAGAACGTATGACGTTATATTGGATGACTATATGATGTTTAACGTTACATACTATTACGTTACAACGTATAACGTTATATACTATTACGTTACAACGTATAACGTTATGTATTATTATGTTACAACGTTTAACTTTATGTACTATTACGCTATAGCGTATAACGTTAAATTGGATCACTATATGATGTATAACGTTATATACAATTACGTAATAACGTATAACGTTTTATTGGATCACTATATTTTGTATATCGTTATGTACTATTACATAATAACGTGTAACGTTATATTGGATCACTATATGATGTACATCGATATGTACTATTACGTTATAACGTATAACGTTATATTGGATCACTATATGATGTATATCGTTATGTACTATGACATACTAACGTGTAACGTTATATTGGATCACTATATGATGTATAACGTTATATACTATTACGTAATAACGTATAACGTTATGTACTATTACGTTATAAGGTATAACGTTATATTGGATCACTATATGATGTGTAAAGTTATATACTATTACGTTACAAAGTGAAACGTATATACTATTATGTTAGAAAGTATAACGTTATATTGGATCACTATATGATGTATAACGTTACATACTATTACGTTACAACGTGAAACGTTATATACTATTATGTTAGAAATTATAACGTTATATTGGATCACTATATGATGTATAACGTTACACACTATTACGTTACAACGTGTAATGTTATGTACTATTACGTTATAACGTATAACGTTATACTAGATCACTATATGACGTAAAACATTATATACTATTACGTTACAACGTATAACGTTATGTATTATTACGTTACAACGTATAATGTTATGTACTATTACGTTATAACGTATAACGTTATGTACTATTACGTTATAACGTATAACGATATATTGGTTCACGATATGATGTACAAGGTTATATACTATTACGTTACAACGTATAACGTTATGTAGTATTACGTTATAACGTATAACGTTACATACTATTACGTTACATCGAATAACGTTATATTGGATCACTATATGACGTAAAACGTTATATACTATTACGTTACAACGTATAACGTTATCCTCTATTACGTTATAACGTATAACGCTATATTAGAATCACTATATGACGTATAACGTTAAATACTATTACGTAATAACGTATAACGCTATGTACTATTACGTTATAACGTATAACGTTATATTGGATCGCTATATGATGTGTAATGTTATATAATATTACGTTACAACGTGAAACGTTATGCACTATTATGTTAGAACGTATGACGTTATATTGGATGACTATATGATGTTTAACGTTACATACTATTACGTTACAACGTATAACGTTATGTACTTTCACGTTATAACGTATAACGTTATATTAGATCACTATATGACGTAAAACGTTATATACTATTACGTTACAACGTATAACGTTATGTATTATTACGTTACAACGTATAACGTTATGTACTATTACGTTACAACATATAACGTTGTGTACTATTACGTTATAACGTATAACGATATATCGGTTCACTATATGATGTATAAGGTTATGTACTATTACGTGACAACGTATAACGTTATGTATTTTTACGTTACAACGTATAACGTTATGTAGTATTACGTTATTACGTATAATATTATACTGGATCACTATTTGATGTATATCGTTACATACTATTACGTTACACCGAATAACGTTATATTGGATCACTATATGACGTAAAACGTTATATACTATTACGTTACAACGTATAACGTTATGCATTATTACGTTACAACGTATAACGTTATGTACTATTACGTTATAACGTATAACGTTACACTAGATCACTATATGACGTAAAACGTTATATACTATTACGTTACAACGTATAACGTTATGCATTATTACGTTACAACGTATAACGTTATGTACTATTACGTTATAACGTATAACGTTATATTGGATCGCTATATGATGTGTAACGTTACATACTATTACGTTACAACGTATAACGTTATGTACTATTACGTTATAACGTATAACGTTATACTAGATCACTATATGACGTAAAACGTTATATACTATTACGTTACAACGTATAACGTTATGTATTATTACGTTACAACGTATAACGTTATATAGTACTACGTGATAATGTATAAAGTTATGATCTATTAAGTTACAACGTATAACATTATATTGGATCACTATATGATGTATAACGTTACATACTATTACCTTACATCGAATAACGTTTTATTGGAACACTATATGACGTAAAACGTTATATACTATTACGTTACAGCGTATAACGTTATGTATTATTATGTTACAACGTTTAACTTTATGTACTATTACGCTATAGCGTATAACGTTAAATTGGATCACTATATGATGTATAACGTTATATACTATTACGTTATAACGTATAACGTTATATTGGATTACTATATGATGTATAACGTCACATACTATTACGTTACAACGTATAACGTTATGCACTATTACGTTATAACGTATAACGTTATACTAGATCACTATATGACGTAAAACGTTATATACTATAACGTTACAAAGTATAACGTTATGTATTATTACGTTACAACTTATAACGTTATATAGTATTACGTGATAACGTATAAAGTTATGATCTATTAAGTTACAACGTATAACATTATATTGGATCACTATATGATGTATAACGTTACATACTATTACCTTACATCGAATAACGTTTTATTGGACCACTATATGACGTAAAACGTTATATACTATTACGTTACAACGTATAAAGTTATGTATTATTATGTTACAACGTTTAACTTTATGTACTATTACGCTATAGCGTATAACGTTAAATTGGATCACTATATGATGTATAACGTTATATACTATTACGTTATAACGTATAACGTTTTATTGGATCACTATATTTTGTATATCGTTATGTACTATTAGATAATAACGTGTAACGTTATATTGGATCACTATATGATGTACATCGATATGTACTATTACGTTATAACGTATAACGTTATATTGGATCGCTATATGATGTATATCGTTATGTACTATTACATAATAACGTGTAACGTTATATTGGATCACTATATGATGTATAACGTTATATACTATTACGTAATAACGTATAACGTTATGTACTATTACGTTATAACGTATAACGTTATATTGGATCACTATATGATGTGTAACGTTATATACTATTACGTTACAACGTGAAACGTTAAATACTGTTATGTTAGAAAGTATAACGTTATATTGGATCACTATAGGATGTATAACGTTACATACTATTACGTTACAACGTATAACGTTATGTATTATTACGTTATAACGTATAACGTTACATACTATTACGTTACATCGAATAACGTTATATTGGATCACTATATGACGTAAAACGTTATATACTATTACGTTACAACGTATAACGTTATCCTCTATTACGTTATAACGCATAACGCTATGTACTATTACGTTATAACGTATAACGATATATTGGTTCACTATGTGATGTACAAGGTTATATACTATTACCTTACATCGGATAACGCTTTATTGGATCACTATATGACGTAAAACGTTATATACTATTACGTTTCAACGTATAACGTTATGTATTATTACGTTACAACGTATAACGTTATGTACTATTACGTTTTAACGTATAACGTTATATTGGATCGCTATATGATGTGTAATGTTATATAATATTACGTTACAACGTATAACGTTATGTATTATTACGTTATAACGTATAACGTTATATTGGATCATTATATGATGTGTAACGTTATATACTCTTACGTTACAACGTGAAACGTTATGTACTATTACGTTATCACGTATAACGTTATATTAGAATCACTATATGACGTATAACGTTAAATACTATTACGTAATAACGTATAACGCTATGTACTATTACGTTATAACTTATAACGATATATTGGATCGCTATATGATGTGTAATGTTATATAATATTACGTTACAACGTAAAACGTTATGTACTATTATGTTAGAACGTATGACGTTATATTGGATCACTATATGATGTATAACGTTACATACTATTACGTTACAACGTGAAACGTTATATACTATTATCTTAGAAATTATAACGTTATATTGGATCACTATATGATGTATAACGTTACACACTATTACGTTACAACGTGTAATGTTATGTACTATTACGTTATAACGTATAACGTTATACTAGATCACTATATGACGTAAAACGTTATATACTATTACGTTACAACGTATAACGTTATGTATTATTACGTTACAACGTATAATGTTATGTACTATTACGTTATAACGTATAACGTTATGTACTATTACGTTATAACGTATAACGATATATTGGTTCACGATATGATGTACAAGGTTATATACTACTACGTTACAACGTATAACGTTATGTAGTATTACGTTATAACGTATAACGTTACATACTATTACGTTACATCGAATAACGTTATATTGGATCACTATATGACGTAAAACGTTATATACTATTACGTTACAACGTATAACGTTATCCTCTATTACGTTATAACGTATAACGCTATATTAGAATCACTATATGACGTATAACGTTAAATACTATTACGTAATAACGTATAACGCTATGTACTATTACGTTATAACGTATAACGTTATATTGGATCGCTATATGATGTGTAATGTTATATAATATTACGTTAGAACGTGAAACGTTATGTACTATTATGTTAGAACGTATGACGTTATATTGGATCACTATATGATGTATAACGTTACATACTATTACGTTACAACGTATAATGTTATGTACTATTACGTTATAACGTATAACGTTATACTAGATTACTATATGACGTAAAACGTTATATACTATTACGTTACGACGTATAACGTTATGTATTATTACGTTACAACGTATAACGCTATGCACTATTACGTTATAACGTATAACGTTATATTGGATCGCTATATGATGTGTAATGTTATATAATATTACGTTACAACGTGAAACGTTATGTACTATTATGTTAGAACGTATGACGTTATATTGGATGACTATATGATGTTTAACGTTACATACTATTACGTTACAACGTATAACGTTATATACTATTACGTTACAACGTATAACGTTATGTATTATTATGTTACAACGTTTAACTTTATGTACTATTACGCTATAGCGTATAACGTTAAATTGGATCACTATATGATGTATAACGTTATATACAATTACGTAATAACGTATAACGTTTTATCGGATCACTATATTTTGTATATCGTTATGTACTATTACATAATAACGTGTAACGTTATATTGGATCACTATATGATGTACATCGATATGTACTATTACGTTATAACGTATAACGTTATATTGGATCACTATATGATGTATATCGTTATGTACTATGACATACTAACGTGTAACGTTATATTGGATCACTATATGATGTATAACGTTATATACTATTACGTAATAACGTATAACGTTATGTACTATTACGTTATAACGTATAACGTTATATTGGATCACTATATGATGTGTAAAGTTATATACTATTACGTTACAACGTGAAACGTTATATACTATTATGTTAGAAATTATAACGTTATATTGGATCACTATATGATGTATAACGTTACACACTATTACGTTACAACGTGTAATGTTATGTACTATTACGTTATAACGTATAGCGCTATATTAGAATCACTATATGTCGTATAACGTTAAATACTATTACGTAATAACGTATAACGCTATGTACTATTACGTTATAACGTATAACGTTATATTGGATCGCTATATGATGTGTAATGTTATATAATATTACGTTACAACGTGAAACGTTATGTACTATTATGTTAGAACGTATGACGTTATATTGGATCACTATATGATGTATAACGTTACATACTATTACGTTACAACGTATAATGTTATGTACTATTACGTTATAACGTATAACGTTATACTAGATTACTATATGACGTAAAACGTTATATACTATTACGTTACGACGTATAACGTTATGTATTATTACGTTACAACGTATAACGCTATGCACTATTACGTTATAACGTATAACGTTATATTGGATCGCTATATGATGTGTAATGTTATATAATATTACGTTACAACGTGAAACGTTATGTACTATTATGTTAGAACGTATGACGTTATATTGGATGACTATATGATGTTTAACGTTACATACTATTACGTTACAACGTATAACGTTATATACTATTACGTTACAACGTATAACGTTATGTATTATTATGTTACAACGTTTAACTTTATGTACTATTACGCTATAGCGTATAACGTTAAATTGGATCACTATATGATGTATAACGTTATATACAATTACGTAATAACGTATAACGTTTTATTGGATCACTATATTTTGTATATCGTTATGTACTATTACATAATAACGTGTAACGTTATATTGGATCACTATATGATGTACATCGATATGTACTATTACGTTATAACGTATAACGTTATATTGGATCACTATATGATGTATATCGTTATGTACTATGACATACTAACGTGTAACGTTATATTGGATCACTATATGATGTATAACGTTATATACTATTACGTAATAACGTATAACGTTATGTACTATTACGTTATAACGTATAACGTTATATTGGATCACTATATGATGTGTAAAGTTATATACTATTACGTTACAAAGTGGAACGTATATACTATTATGTTAGAAAGTATAACGTTATATTGGATCACTATATGATGTATAACGTTACATACTATTACGTTACAACGTGAAACGTTATATACTATTATGTTCGAAATTATAACGTTATATTGGATCACTATATGATGTATAACGTTACACACTATTACGTTACAACGTGTAATGTTATGTACTATTACGTTATAACGTATAACGTTATACTAGATCACTATATGACGTAAAACATTATATACTATTACGTTACAACGTATAACGTTATGTATTATTACGTTACAACGTATAATGTTATGTACTATTACGTTATAACGTATAACGTTATGTACTATTACGTTATAACGTATAACGATATATTGGTTCACGATATGATGTACAAGGTTATATACTATTACGTTACAACGTATAACGTTATGTAGTATTACGTTATAACGTATAACGTTACATACTATTACGTTACATCGAATAACGTTATATTGGATCACTATATGACGTAAAACGTTATATACTATTACGTTACAACGTATAACGTTATCCTCTATTACGTTATAACGTATAACGCTATATTAGAATCACTATATGACGTATAACGTTAAATACTATTACGTAATAACGTATAACGCTATGTACTATTACGTTATAACGTATAACGTTATATTGGATCGCTATATGATGTGTAATGTTATATAATATTACGTTACAACGTGAAACGTTATGTACTATTATGTTAGAACGTATGACGTTATATTGGATCACTATATGATGTATAACGTTACATACTATTACGTTACAACGTATAATGTTATGTACTATTACGTTATAACGTATAACGTTATACTAGATTACTATATGACGTAAAACGTTATATACTATTACGTTACGACGTATAACGTTATGTATTATTACGTTACAACGTATAACGCTATGCACTATTACGTTATAACGTATAACGTTATATTGGATCGCTATATGATGTGTAATGTTATATAATATTACGTTACAACGTGAAACGTTATGTACTATTATGTTAGAACGTATGACGTTATATTGGATGACTATATGATGTTTACCGTTACATACTATTACGTTACAACGTATAACGTTATATACTATTACGTTACAACGTATAACGTTATGTATAATTATGTTACAACGTTTAACTTTATGTACTATTACGCTATAGCGTATAACGTTAAATTGGATCGCTATATGATGTGTAATGTTATATAATATTACGTTACAACGTAAAACGTTATGTACTATTATGTTAGAACGTATGACGTTATATTGGATCACTATATGATGTATAACGTTACATACTATTACGTTACAACGTGAAACGTTATATACTATTATGTTAGAAAGCATAACGTTATATTGGATCACTATATGATGTATAACGTTACATACTATTACGTTACAACGTATAATGTTATGTACTATTACGTTATAACGTATAACGTTATACTAGATCACTATATGACGTAAAACGTTATATACTATTACGTTACAACGTATAACGTTATGTATTATTACGTTACAACGTATAACGTTATATAGTATTACGTGATAACGTATAAAGTTATGATCTATTAAGTTACAACGTATAACATTATATTGGATCACTATATGATGTATAACGTTACATACTATTACCTTACATCGAATAACGTTTTATTGGACCACTATATGACGTAAAACGTTATATACTATTACGTTACAACGTATAACGTTATGTATTATTATGTTACAACGTTTAACTTTATGTACTATTACGCTATAGCGTATAACGTTAAATTGGATCGCTATATGATGTGTAATGTTATATAATATTACGTTACAACGTAAAACGTTATGTACTATTATGTTAGAACGTATGACGTTATATTGGATCACTATATGATGTATAACGTTACATACTATTACGTTACAACGTGAAACGTTATATACTATTATGTTAGAAAGCATAACGTTATATTGGATCACTATATGATGTATAACGTTACATACTATTACGTTACAACGTATAATGTTATGTACTATTACGTTATAACGTATAACGTTATACTAGATCACTATATGACGTAAAACGTTATATACTATTACGTTACAACGTATAACGTTATGTATTATTACGTTACAACGTTTAACGTTATGTACTATTACGTTATAACGTATAACGTTATGTACTATTACGTTATAACGTATAACGATATATTGGTTCACTATATGACGTACAAGGTTATATACTATTACGTTACAACGTATGACGTTATGTAGTATTACGTTATAACGTATAACGTTACATACTATTACGTTACATCGAATAACGTTATATTGGATCACTATATGACGTAAAACGTTATATACTATGACGTTACAACGTATAACGTTATGTACTATTACGTTATTACGTATAATATTATATTGGATCACTATTTGATGTATAACGTCACATACTATTACGTTACATCGAATAACGTTATATTGCATCACTATATGTCGTAAAACGTTATATACTATTACGTTACAACGTATAACATTATCCTCTATTACGTTATAACGTATAACGCTATATTAGAATCACTATATGACGTATAACGTTAAATACTATTACGTAATAACGTATAACGCTATGTACTATTACGTTATAACGTATAACGTTATATTGGATCGCTATATGATGTGTAATGTTATATAATATTACGTTACAACGTAAAACGTTATGTACTATTATGTTAGAACGTATGACGTTATATTGGATCACTATATGATGTATAACGTTACATACTATTACGTTACAACGTGAAACGTTATATACTATTGTGTTAGAAAGTATAACGTTATATTGGATCACTATATGATGTATAACGTTACATACTATTACGTTACAACGTATAATGTTATGTACTATTACGTTATAACGTATAACGTTATACTAGATCACGATATGACGTAAAACGTTATATAATATTACGTTACAACGTATAACGTTATGTATTATTACGTTACAACGTATAACGCTATGCACTATTACGTTATAACGTATAACGTTATATTGGATCACTATATGATGTATAACGTTATATACTATTACGTAATAACGTATAACGTTATGTACTATTACGTTATCACGTATAACGTTATATTAGAATCACTATATGACGTATAACGTTAAATACTATTACGTAATAACGTATAACGCTATGTACTATTACGTTATAACGTATAACGTTATATTGGATCGCTATATGATGTATAATGTTATATAATATTACGTTACAACGTAAAACGTTATGTACTATTATGTTAGAACGTATGACGTTATATTGGATCACTATATGATGTATAACGTTACATACTATTACGTTACAACGTGAAACGTTATATACTATTATGTTAGAAAGTATAACGTTATATTGGATCACTATATGACGTAAAACGTTATATACTATTACGTTACAACCTATAACGTTATGTATTATTACGTTACAACGTTTAACGTTATGTACTATTACGTTATAACGTATAACGTTATGTACTATTACGTTATAACGTATAACGATATATTGGTTCACTATATGATGTACAAGATTATATACTATTACGTTACAACGTATAACGTTATGTAGTATTACGTTATAACGTATAACGTTACATACTATTACGTTACATCGAATAACGTTATATTGGATCACTATATGATGTATAACGTTACATACTATTACGTTACAACTTATAATGTTATGTACTATTACGTTATAACGTATAACGTTATACTAGATCACTATATGACGTAAAACGTTATATAATATTACGTTACAACGTATAACGTTATGTATTATTACGTTACAACGTATAACGCTATGCACTATTACGTTATAACGTATAACGTTATATTGGACCGCTATGTGATGTGTAATGTTATATAATATTACGTTACAACGTGAAACGTTATATACTATTATGTTAGAAAGTATAACGTTATATTGGATCACTATATGATGTATAACGTTACATACTATTACGTTACAACGTATAATGTTATGTACTATTACGTTATAACGTATAACGTTATACTAGATCACTATATGACGTAAAACGTTATATAATATTACGTTACAACGTATAACGTTATGTATTATTACGTTACAACGTATAACGCTATGCACTGTTACGTTATAACGTATAACGTTATATTGGATCGCTATATGATGTGTAATGTTACATACTATTACGTTACAACGTGAAACGTTATGTACTATTATGTTAGAACGCATGACGTTATATTGGATCACTATATGATGTATAACGTTACATACTATTACGTTACAACGTATAATGATATGTACTATTACGTTATAACGTATAACGTTATACTAGATCACTATATGACGTAAAACGTTATATACTATTACGTTACAACGTATAACGTTATGTATTATTACGTTACAACGTATAACGCTATGCACTATTACGTTATAACGTATAACGTTATATTGGATCGCTATATGATGTGTAATGTTATATAATATTACGTTACAACGTGAAACGTTATATACTATTATGTTAGAAAGTATAACGTTATATTGGATCACTATATGATGTATAACGTTACATACTATTACGTTACAACGTATAATGTTATGTACTATTACGTTATAACGTATAACGTTATACTAGATCACTATATGACGTAAAACGTTATATAATATTACGTTACAACGTGAAACGTTATGTACTATTATGTTAGAACGAATGACGTTATATTGGATCACTATATGATGTATAACGTTACATACTATTACGTTACAACGTATAATGTTATGTACTATTACGTTATAACGTATAACGTTATACTAGATCACTATATGACGTAAAACGTTATATACTATTACGTAACAACGTATAACGTTATGTATTATTACGTTACAACGTATAACGCTATGCACTATTACGTTATAACGTATAACGTTATATTGGATCGCTATATGATGTGTAATGTTATATAATATTACGTTACAACGTGAAACGTTATGTACTATTATGTTAGAACGAATGACGTTATATTGGATCACTATATGATGTATAACGTTACATACTATTACGTTACAACGTATAATGTTATGTACTATTACGTTATAACGTATAACGTTATACTAGATCACTATATGACGTATAACGTTATATACTATTACGTTACAACGTATAACGTTATGTATTATTATGTTACAACGTTTAACTTTATGTACTATTACGCTATAGCGTATAACGTTAAATTGGATCACTATATGATGTATAACGTTATATACAATTACGTTATAACGTATAACGTTTTATTGGATCACTATATTTTGTATATCGTTATGTACTATTACATAATAACGTGTAACGTTATATTGGATCACTATATGATGTACATCGATATGTACTATTACGTTATAACGTATAACGTTATATTGGATCACTATATGATGTATATCGTTATGTACTATGACATACTAACGTGTAACGTTATATTGGATCACTATATGATGTATAACGTTATATACTATTACGTAATAACGTATAACGTTATGTACTATTACGTTATAACGTATAACGTTATGTACTATTACGCTATAATGTATAACGTTATGTACTATTACGTTATAACGTATAACGTTATATTGTATCGCTATATGATGTGTAATGTTAAATAATATTACGTTACAACGTGAAACGTTATGTACTATTATGTTATAACGTATAACGTTATGTACTATTACGTTACAACGTATAACGTTATGTACTATTACGTTATAACGTATAACGATATATCGGTTCACTATATGATGTATAAGGTTATGTACTATTACGTGACAACGTGAAACGCTATGTACTATTATCTTAGAACGTATAACGTTATATTGGATGACTATATGATGTTTAACGTTACATACTATTACGTTACAACGTATAACGTTATGTATTATTACGTTACAACGTATAACGTTATATAGTATTACGTGATAACGTATAAAGTTATGATCTATTAAGTTACAGCGTATAACACTATATTGGATCACTATATGATGTATGACGTTACATACTATTACCTTACATCGAATAACGTTTTATTGGACCACTATATGACGTAAAACGTTATATACTATTACGTTACAACGTATAACGTTATGTATTATTATGTTACAACGTTTAACTCTATGTACTATTACGCTATAGCGTAAAACGTTAAATTGGATCACTATATGATGTATAACGTTATATACTATTACGTTATAACGTATAACGTTATATTGGATCACTATATGATGTACAACGTTATATACTATTACGTTACAACGTATAACGTTATGTATTATTACGCTACAACGTATAACGTTATGTATTATTACGTTACAACGTATAACGTTATGTACTACTACGTTATAACGTATAACGTTATGTACTATTACGTTATAACGTATGACGATATATTGGTTCACTATGTGATGTACAAGGTTATATACTATTACCTTACATCGGATAACGTTTTATTGGACCACTATATGACGTAAAACGTTATATACTATTACGTTACAACGTATAACGTTATGTATTATTACGTTACAACGTATAACGTTATGTACTATTACGTTTTAACGTATAACGTTATATTGGATCGCTATATGATGTGTAATGTTATATAATATTACGTTACAACGTATAACGTTATGTATTATTACGTTATAACGTATAACGTTATACTAGATCACTATATGACGTAAAACGTTATATACTATTACGTTACAACGTGAAACGTTATGTACTATTATGTTAGAAAGTATAACGTTATATTGGATCACTATATGATGTATAACGTTACATACTATTACGTTACAACGTATAACGTTATGTACTATTACATTATAACCTATAACGTTATGTATTATTACGTTACATCGTATAACGTTATGTACTATTACGTTATAACGTATAACGTTATACTAGATCACTATATGACGTAAAACGTTATATACTATTACGTTACAACATATAACGTTATGTATTATTACGTTACAACGTATAACGTTATGTACTATTACGTTTTAACGTATAACGTTATATTGGATCGCTATATGATGTGTAATGTTATATAATATTACGTTACAACGTATAACGTTATGTATTATTACGTTATAACGTATAACGTTATATTGGATCATTATATGATGTGTAACGTTATATACTATTACGTTACAACGTGAAACGTTATGTACTACTATGTTAGAAAGTATAACGTTATATTGGATCACTATATGATGTAAAACGTTACATACTATTACGTTACAACGTATAACGTTATGTACTATTACGTTATAACGTATAACGTTATGTACTATTACGCTATAATGTATAACGTTATGTACTATTACGTTATAACGTATAACGTTATATTGGATCGCTGTATGATGTGTAATGTTAAATAATATTACGTTACAACGTGAAACGTTATGTACTATTATGTTATAACGTATAACGTTATGTACTATTACGTTACAACGTATAACGTTATGTACTATTACGTTATAACGTATAACGATATATCGGTTCACTATATGATGTATAAGGTTATGTACTATTACGTGACAACGTATAACGTTATGTATTTTTACGTTACAACGTATTACGTTATGTACTATTACGTTACAACGTATAACGTTATGTACTATTACGTTATTACGTATAATATAATACTGGATCACTAGTTGATGTATATCGTTACATACTATTACGTTACACCGAATAACGTTATATTGGATCACTATATGACGTAAAACGTTGTATACTATTACGTTACAACGTATAACGTTATGTATTATTACGTTACAACGTATAACGTTATGTACTATTACGTTATAACGTATAACGTTATATTGGATCGCTATATGATGTGTAATGTTATATAATATTACGTTACAACGTAAAACGTTATGTACTATTATGTTAGAACGTATGACGTTATATTGGATCACTATATGATGTATAACGTTACATACTATTACGTTACAACGTGAAACGTTATATACTATTGTGTTAGAAAGTATAACGTTATATTGGATCACTATATGATGTATAACGTTACATACTATTACGTTACAACGTATAATGTTATGTACTATTACGTTATAACGTATAACGTTATACTAGATCACGATATGACGTAAAACGTTATATAATATTACGTTACAACGTATAACGTTATGTATTATTACGTTACAACGTATAACGCTATGCACTATTACGTTATAACGTATAACGTTATATTGGATCACTATATGATGTATAATGTTATATACTATTACGTAATAACGTATAACGTTATGTACTATTACGTTATCACGTATAACGTTATATTAGAATCACTATATGACGTATAACGTTAAATACTATTACGTAATAACGTATAACGCTATGTACTATTACGTTATAACGTATAACGTTATATTGGATCGCTATATGATGTATAATGTTATATAATATTACGTTACAACGTAAAACGTTATGTACTATTATGTTAGAACGTATGACGTTATATTGGATCACTATATGATGTATAACGTTACATACTATTACGTTACAACGTGAAACGTTATATACTATTATGTTAGAAAGTATAACGTTATATTGGATCACTATATGACGTAAAACGTTATATACTATTACGTTACAACCTATACCGTTATGTATTATTACGTTACAACGTTTAACGTTATGTACTATTACGTTATAACGTATAACGTTATGTACTATTACGTTATAACGTATAACGATATATTGGTTCACTATATGATGTACAAGATTATATACTATTACGTTACAACGTATAACGTTATGTAGTATTACGTTATAACGTATAACGTTACATACTATTACGTTACATCGAATAACGTTATATTGGATCACTATATGATGTATAACGTTACATACTATTACGTTACAACTTATAATGTTATGTACTATTACGTTATAACGTATAACGTTATACTAGATCACTATATGACGTAAAACGTTATATAATATTACGTTACAACGTATAACGTTATGTATTATTACGTTACAACGTATAACGCTATGCACTATTACGTTATAACGTATAACGTTATATTGGACCGCTATATGATGTGTAATGTTATATAATATTACGTTACAACGTGAAACGTTATATACTATTATGTTAGAAAGTATAACGTTATATTGGATCACTATATGATGTATAACGTTACATACTATTACGTTACAACGTATAATGTTATGTACTATTACGTTATAACGTATAACGTTATACTAGATCACTATATGACGTAAAACGTTATATAATATTACGTTACAACGTATAACGTTATGTATTATTACGTTACAACGTATAACGCTATGCACTGTTACGTTATAACGTATAACGTTATATTGGATCGCTATATGATGTGTAATGTTACATACTATTACGTTACAACGTGAAACGTTATGTACTATTATGTTAGAACGCATGACGTTATATTGGATCACTATATGATGTATAACGTTACATACTATTACGTTACAACGTATAATGATATGTACTATTATGTTACAACGTTTAACTCTATGTACTATTACGCTATAGCGTAAAACGTTAAATTGGATCACTATATGATGTATAACGTTATATACTATTACGTTATAACGTATAACGTTATATTGGATCACTATATGATGTACAACGTTATATACTATTACGTTACAACGTATAACGTTATGTATTATTACGCTACAACGTATAACGTTATGTATTATTACGTTACAACGTATAACGTTATGTACTACTACGTTATAACGTATAACGTTATGTACTATTACGTTATAACGTATGACGATATATTGGTTCACTATGTGATGTACAAGGTTATATACTATTACCTTACATCGGATAACGTTTTATTGGACCACTATATGACGTAAAACGTTATATACTATTACGTTACAACGTATAACGTTATGTATTATTACGTTACAACGTATAACGTTATGTACTATTACGTTTTAACGTATAACGTTATATTGGATCGCTATATGATGTGTAATGTTATATAATATTACGTTACAACGTATAACGTTATGTATTATTACGTTATAACGTATAACGTTATACTAGATCACTATATGACGTAAAACGTTATATACTATTACGTTACAACGTGAAACGTTATGTACTATTATGTTAGAAAGTATAACGTTATATTGGATCACTATATGATGTATAACGTTACATACTATTACGTTACAACGTATAACGTTATGTACTATTACGTTATAACGTATAACGTTATGTATTATTACGTTACATCGTATAACGTTATGTACTATTACGTTATAACGTATAACGTTATACTAGATCACTATATGACGTAAAACGTTATATACTATTACGTTACAACATATAACGTTATGTATTATTACGTTACAACGTATAACGTTATGTACTATTACGTTTTAACGTATAACGTTATATTGGATCGCTATATGATGTGTAATGTTATATAATATTACGTTACAACGTATAACGTTATGTATTATTACGTTATAACGTATAACGTTATATTGGATCATTATATGATGTGTAACGTTATATACTATTACGTTACAACGTGAAACGTTATGTACTACTATGTTAGAAAGTATAACGTTATATTGGATCACTATATGATGTAAAACGTTACATACTATTACGTTACAACGTATAACGTTATGTACTATTACGTTATAACGTATAACGTTATGTACTATTACGCTATAATGTATAACGTTATGTACTATTACGTTATAACGTATAACGTTATATTGGATCGCTGTATGATGTGTAATGTTAAATAATATTACGTTACAACGTGAAACGTTATGTACTATTATGTTATAACGTATAACGTTATGTACTATTACGTTACAACGTATAACGTTATGTACTATTACGTTATAACGTATAACGATATATCGGTTCACTATATGATGTATAAGGTTATGTACTATTACGTGACAACGTATAACGTTATGTATTTTTACGTTACAACGTATTACGTTATGTACTATTACGTTACAACGTATAACGTTATGTACTATTACGTTATTACGTATAATATAATACTGGATCACTAGTTGATGTATATCGTTACATACTATTACGTTACACCGAATAACGTTATATTGGATCACTATATGACGTAAAACGTTGTATACTATTACGTTACAACGTATAACGTTATGTATTATTACGTTACAACGTATAACGTTATGTACTATTACGTTATAACGTATAACGTTATATTGGATCGCTATATGATGTGTAATGTTATATAATATTACGTTACAACGTAAAACGTTATGTACTATTATGTTAGAACGTATGACGTTATATTGGATCACTATATGATGTATAACGTTACATACTATTACGTTACAACGTGAAACGTTATATACTATTGTGTTAGAAAGTATAACGTTATATTGGATCACTATATGATGTATAACGTTACATACTATTACGTTACAACGTATAATGTTATGTACTATTACGTTATAACGTATAACGTTATACTAGATCACGATATGACGTAAAACGTTATATAATATTACGTTACAACGTATAACGTTATGTATTATTACGTTACAACGTATAACGCTATGCACTATTACGTTATAACGTATAACGTTATATTGGATCACTATATGATGTATAATGTTATATACTATTACGTAATAACGTATAACGTTATGTACTATTACGTTATCACGTATAACGTTATATTAGAATCACTATATGACGTATAACGTTAAATACTATTACGTAATAACGTATAACGCTATGTACTATTACGTTATAACGTATAACGTTATATTGGATCGCTATATGATGTATAATGTTATATAATATTACGTTACAACGTAAAACGTTATGTACTATTATGTTAGAACGTATGACGTTATATTGGATCACTATATGATGTATAACGTTACATACTATTACGTTACAACGTGAAACGTTATATACTATTATGTTAGAAAGTATAACGTTATATTGGATCACTATATGACGTAAAACGTTATATACTATTACGTTACAACCTATACCGTTATGTATTATTACGTTACAACGTTTAACGTTATGTACTATTACGTTATAACGTATAACGTTATGTACTATTACGTTATAACGTATAACGATATATTGGTTCACTATATGATGTACAAGATTATATACTATTACGTTACAACGTATAACGTTATGTAGTATTACGTTATAACGTATAACGTTACATACTATTACGTTACATCGAATAACGTTATATTGGATCACTATATGATGTATAACGTTACATACTATTACGTTACAACTTATAATGTTATGTACTATTACGTTATAACGTATAACGTTATACTAGATCACTATATGACGTAAAACGTTATATAATATTACGTTACAACGTATAACGTTATGTATTATTACGTTACAACGTATAACGCTATGCACTATTACGTTATAACGTATAACGTTATATTGGACCGCTATATGATGTGTAATGTTATATAATATTACGTTACAACGTGAAACGTTATATACTATTATGTTAGAAAGTATAACGTTATATTGGATCACTATATGATGTATAACGTTACATACTATTACGTTACAACGTATAATGTTATGTACTATTACGTTATAACGTATAACGTTATACTAGATCACTATATGACGTAAAACGTTATATAATATTACGTTACAACGTATAACGTTATGTATTATTACGTTACAACGTATAACGCTATGCACTGTTACGTTATAACGTATAACGTTATATTGGATCGCTATATGATGTGTAATGTTACATACTATTACGTTACAACGTGAAACGTTATGTACTATTATGTTAGAACGCATGACGTTATATTGGATCACTATATGATGTATAACGTTACATACTATTACGTTACAACGTATAATGATATGTACTATTACGTTATAACGTATAACGTTATACTAGATCACTATATGACGTAAAACGTTATATACTATTACGTTACAACGTATAACGTTATGTATTATTACGTTACAACGTATAACGCTATGCACTATTACGTTATAACGTATAACGTTATATTGGATCGCTATATGATGTGTAATGTTATATAATATTACGTTACAACGTGAAACGTTATATACTATTATGTTAGAAAGTATAACGTTATATTGGATCACTATATGATGTATAACGTTACATACTATTACGTTACAACGTATAATGTTATGTACTATTACGTTATAACGTATAACGTTATACTAGATCACTATATGACGTAAAACGTTATCTAATATTACGTTACAACGTGAAACGTTATGTACTATTATGTTAGAACGAATGACGTTATATTGGATCACTATATGATGTATAACGTTACATACTATTACGTTACAACGTATAATGTTATGTACTATTACGTTATAACGTATAACGTTATACTAGATCACTATATGACGTAAAACGTTATATACTATTACGTTACAACGTATAACGTTATGTATTATTACGTTACAACGTATAACGCTATGCACTATTACGTTATAACGTATAACGTTATATTGGATCGCTATATGATGTGTAATGTTATATAATATTACGTTACAACGTGAAACGTTGTGTACTATTATGTTAGAACGCATGACGTTATATTGGATGACTATATGATGTTTAACGTTACATACTATTACGTTACAACGTATAACGTTATATACTATTACGTTACAACGTATAACGTTATGTATTATTATGTTACAACGTTTAACTTTATGTACTATTACGCTATAGCGTATAACGTTAAATTGGATCACTATATGATGTATAACGTTATATACAATTACGTTATAACGTATAACGTTTTATTGGATCACTATATTTTGTATATCGTTATGTACTATTACATAATAACGTGTAACGTTATATTGGATCACTATATGATGTACATCGATATGTACTATTACGTTATAACGTATAACGTTATATTGGACCGCTATATGATGTGTAATGTTATATAATATTACGTTACAACGTGAAACGTTATATACTATTATGTTAGAAAGTATAACGTTATATTGGATCACTATATGATGTATAACGTTACATACTATTACGTTACAACGTATAATGTTATGTACTATTACGTTATAACGTATAACGTTATACTAGATCACTATATGACGTAAAACGTTATATACTATTACGTTACAACGTATAACGTTATGTATTATTACGTTACAACGTATAACGTTATGTACTATTACGTTATAACGTATAACGTTATGTACTATTACGCTATAATGTATAACGTTATGTACTATTACGTTATAACGTATAACGTTATATTGGATCGCTATATGATGTGTAATGTTAAATAATATTACGTTACAACGTGAAACGTTATGTACTATTATGTTATAACGTATAACGTTATGTACTATTACGTTACAACGTATAACGTTATGTACTATTACGTTATAACGTATAACGATATATCGGTTCACTATATGATGTATAAGGTTATGTACTATTACGTGACAACGTGAAACGCTATGTACTATTATCTTAGAACGTATAACGTTATATTGGATGACTATATGATGTTTAACGTTACATACTATTACGTTACAACGTATAACGTTATGTATTATTACGTTACAACGTATAACGTTATATAGTATTACGTGATAACGTATAAAGTTATGATCTATTAAGTTACAGCGTATAACACTATATTGGATCACTATATGATGTATGACGTTACATACTATTACCTTACATCGAATAACGTTTTATTGGACCACTATATGACGTAAAACGTTATATACTATTACGTTACAACGTATAACGTTATGTATTATTATGTTACAACGTTTAACTCTATGTACTATTACGCTATAGCGTAAAACGTTAAATTGGATCACTATATGATGTATAACGTTATATACTATTACGTTATAACGTATAACGTTATATTGGATCACTATATGATGTACAACGTTATATACTATTACGTTACAACGTATAACGTTATGTATTATTACGCTACAACGTATAACGTTATGTATTATTACGTTACAACGTATAACGTTATGTACTACTACGTTATAACGTATAACGTTATGTACTATTACGTTATAACGTATGACGATATATTGGTTCACTATGTGATGTACAAGGTTATATACTATTACCTTACATCGGATAACGTTTTATTGGACCACTATATGACGTAAAACGTTATATACTATTACGTTACAACTTATAACGTTATGTATTATTACGTTACAACGTATAACGTTATGTACTATTACGTTTTAACGTATAACGTTATATTGGATCGCTATATGATGTGTAATGTTATATAATATTACGTTACAACGTATAACGTTATGTATTATTACGTTATAACGTATAACGTTATACTAGATCACTATATGACGTAAAACGTTATATACTATTACGTTACAACATATAACGTTATGTATTATTACGTTATAACGTATAACGTTATGTACTATTACGTTTTAACGTATAACGTTATATTGGATCGCTATATGATGTGTAATGTTATATAATATTACGTTACAACGTATAACGTTATGTATTATTACGTTATAACGTATAACGTTATGTACTATTACGTTTTAACGTATAACGTTATATTGGATCGCTATATGATGTGTAATGTTATATAATATTACGTTACAACGTATAACGTTATGTATTATTACGTTACAACGTATAACGTTATGTACTATTACGTTTTAACGTATAACGTTATATTGGATCGCTATATGATGTGTAATGTTATATAATATTACGTTACAACGTATAACGTTATGTACTATTACGTTATAACGTATAACGTTATACTAGATCACTATATGACGTAAAACGTTATATACTATTACGTTACAACATATAACGTTATGTATTATTACGTTATAACGTATAACGTTATGTACTATTACGTTTTAACGTATAACGTTATATTGGATCGCTATATGATGTGTAATGTTATATAATATTACGTTACAACGTATAACGTTATGTATTATTACGTTATAACGTATAACGTTATATTGGATCATTATATGATGTGTAACGTTATATACTATTACGTTACAACGTGAAACGTTATGTACTACTATGTTAGAAAGTATAACGTTATATTGGATCACTATATGATGTAAAACGTTACATACTATTACGTTACAACGTATAACGTTATGTACTATTACGTTATAACGTATAACGTTATGTACTATTACGCTATAATGTATAACGTTATGTACTATTACGTTATAACGTATAACGTTATATTGGATCGCTGTATGATGTGTAATGTTAAATAATATTACGTTACAACGTGAAACGTTATGTACTATTATGTTATAACGTATAACGTTATGTACTATTACGTTACAACGTATAACGTTATGTACTATTACGTTATAACGTATAACGATATATCGGTTCACTATATGATGTATAAGGTTATGTACTATTACGTGACAACGTATAACGTTATGTATTTTTACGTTACAACGTATTACGTTATGCACTATTACGTTACAACGTATAACGTTATGTACTATTACGTTATTACGTATAATATAATACTGGATCACTAGTTGATGTATATCGTTACATACTATTACGTTACACCGAATAACGTTATATTGGATCACTATATGACGTAAAACGTTGTATACTATTACGTTACAACGTATAACGTTATGTATTATTACGTTACAACGTATAACGTTATGTACTATTACGTTATAACGTATAACGTTATATTGGATCGCTATATGATGTATAACGTTATATACTATTACGTAATAACGTATAACGTTATGTACTATTACGTTATCACGTATAACGTTATATTAGAATCACTATATGACGTATAACGTTAAATACTATTACGTAATAACGTATAACGCTATGTACTATTACGTTATAACGTATAACGTTATATTGGATCGCTATATGATGTATAATGTTATATAATATTACGTTACAACGTAAAACGTTATGTACTATTATGTTAGAACGTATGACGTTATATTGGATCACTATATGATGTATAACGTTACATACTATTACGTTACAACGTGAAACGTTATATACTATTATGTTAGAAAGTATAACGTTATATTGGATCACTATATGACGTAAAACGTTATATACTATTACGTTACAACCTATAACGTTATGTATTATTACGTTACAACGTTTAACGTTATGTACTATTACGTTATAACGTATAACGTTATGTACTATTACGTTATAACGTATAACGATATATTGGTTCACTATATGATGTACAAGATTATATACTATTACGTTACAACGTATAACGTTATGTAGTATTACGTTATAACGTATAACGTTACATACTATTACGTTACATCGAATAACGTTATATTGGATCACTATATGATGTATAACGTTACATACTATTACGTTACAACTTATAATGTTATGTACTATTACGTTATAACGTATAACGTTATACTAGATCACTATATGACGTAAAACGTTATATAATATTACGTTACAACGTATAACGTTATGTATTATTACGTTACAACGTATAACGCTATGCACTATTACGTTATAACGTATAACGTTATATTGGACCGCTATATGATGTGTAATGTTATATAATATTACGTTACAACGTGAAACGTTATATACTATTATGTTAGAAAGTATAACGTTATATTGGATCACTATATGATGTATAACGTTACATACTATTACGTTACAACGTATAATGTTATGTACTATTACGTTATAACGTATAACGTTATACTAGATCACTATATGACGTAAAACGTTATATAATATTACGTTACAACGTATAACGTTATGTATTATTACGTTACAACGTATAACGCTATGCACTGTTACGTTATAACGTATAACGTTATATTGGATCGCTATATGATGTGTAATGTTACATACTATTACGTTACAACGTGAAACGTTATGTACTATTATGTTAGAACGCATGACGTTATATTGGATCACTATATGATGTATAACGTTACATACTATTACGTTACAACGTATAATGATATGTACTATTACGTTATAACGTATAACGTTATACTAGATCACTATATGACGTAAAACGTTATATACTATTACGTTACAACGTATAACGTTATGTATTATTACGTTACAACGTATAACGCTATGCACTATTACGTTATAACGTATAACGTTATATTGGATCGCTATATGATGTGTAATGTTATATAATATTACGTTACAACGTGAAACGTTATATACTATTATGTTAGAAAGTATAACGTTATATTGGATCACTATATGATGTATAACGTTACATACTATTACGTTACAACGTATAATGTTATGTACTATTACGTTATAACGTATAACGTTATACTAGATCACTATATGACGTAAAACGTTATATAATATTACGTTACAACGTGAAACGTTATGTACTATTATGTTAGAACGAATGACGTTATATTGGATCACTATATGATGTATAACGTTACATACTATTACGTTACAACGTATAATGTTATGTACTATTACGTTATAACGTATAACGTTATACTAGATCACTATATGACGTAAAACGTTATATACTATTACGTTACAACGTATAACGTTATGTATTATTACGTTACAACGTATAACGCTATGCACTATTACGTTATAACGTATAACGTTATATTGGATCGCTATATGATGTGTAATGTTATATAATATTACGTTACAACGTGAAACGTTGTGTACTATTATGTTAGAACGTATGACGTTATATTGGATGACTATATGATGTTTAACGTTACATACTATTACGTTACAACGTATAACGTTATATACTATTACGTTACAACGTATAACGTTATGTATTATTATGTTACAACGTTTAACTTTATGTACTATTACGCTATAGCGTATAACGTTAAATTGGATCACTATATGATGTATAACGTTATATACAATTACGTTATAACGTATAACGTTTTATTGGATCACTATATTTTGTATATCGTTATGTACTATTACATAATAACGTGTAACGTTATATTGGATCACTATATGATGTACATCGATATGTACTATTACGTTATAACGTATAACGTTATATTGGATCACTATATGATGTATATCGTTATGTACTATGACATACTAACGTGTAACGTTATATTGGATCACTATATGACGTATAACGTTATATACTATTACGTAATAACGTATAACGTTATGTACTATTACGTTATAACGTATAACGTTATATTGGATCACTATATGATGTGTAAAGTTATATACTATTACGTTACAAAGTGAAACGTTATATACTATTATGTTAGAAAGTATAACGTTATATTGGATCACTATATGATGTATAACGTTACATACTATTACGTTACAACGTATAATGTTATGTACTATTACGTTATAACGTATAACGTTATACTAGATCACTATATGACGTAAAACGTTATATACTATTACGTTACAACGTATAACGTTATGTATTATTACGTTACAACGTATAACGTTATGTACTATTACGTTATAACGTATAACGTTATGTACTATTACGCTATAATGTATAACGTTATGTACTATTACGTTATAACGTATAACGTTATATTGGATCGCTATATGATGTGTAATGTTAAATAATATTACGTTACAACGTGAAACGTTATGTACTATTATGTTATAACGTATAACGTTATACTAGATCACTATATGACGTAAAACGTTATATACTATTACGTTACAACGTGAAACGTTATGTACTATTATGTTAGAAAGTATAACGTTATATTGGATCACTATATGATGTATAACGTTACATACTATTACGTTACAACGTATAACGTTATGTACTATTACGTTATAACGTATAACGTTATGTATTATTACGTTACATCGTATAACGTTATGTACTATTACGTTATAACGTATAACGTTATACTAGATCACTATATGACGTAAAACGTTATATACTATTACGTTACAACATATAACGTTATGTATTATTACGTTACAACGTATAACGTTATGTATTATTACGTTATAACGTATAACGTTATATTGGATCATTATATGATGTGTAACGTTATATACTATTACGTTACAACGTGAAACGTTATGTACTACTATGTTAGAAAGTATAACGTTATATTGGATCACTATATGATGTAAAACGTTACATACTATTACGTTACAACGTATAACGTTATGTACTATTACGTTATAACGTATAACGTTATGTACTATTACGCTATAATGTATAACGTTATGTACTATTACGTTATAACGTATAACGTAATATTGGATCGCTGTATGATGTGTAATGTTAAATAATATTACGTTACAACGTGAAACGTTATGTACTATTATGTTATAACGTATAACGTTATGTACTATTACGTTACAACGTATAACGTTATGTACTATTACGTTATAACGTATAACGATATATCGGTTCACTATATGATGTATAAGGTTATGTACTATTACGTGACAACGTATAACGTTATGTATTTTTACGTTACAACGTATTACGTTATGTACTATTACGTTACAACGTATAACGTTATGTACTATTACGTTATTACGTATAATATAATACTGGATCACTAGTTGGTGTATATCGTTACATACTATTACGTTACACCGAATAACGTTATATTGGATCACTATATGACGTAAAACGTTGTATACTATTACGTTACAACGTATAACGTTATGTATTATTACGTTACAACGTATAACGTTATGTACTATTACGTTATAACGTATAACGTTATATTGGATCGCTATATGATGTGTAACGTTATATACTATTACGTTACAACGTATAACGTTATGTACTATTACGTGATAACGTATAACGTTATATTGGATCGCTATATGATGTGTAATGTTATATAATATTACGTTACAACGTGAAACGTTATGTACTATTATGTTAGAACGTATGACGTTATATTGGATCACTATATGATGTATAACGTTACATACTATTACGTTACAACGTATAATGTTATGTACTATTACGTGATAACGTATAACGTTATATTGGATCGCTATATGATGTGTAATGTTATATAATATTACGTTACAACGTGAAACGTTATGTACTATTATGTTAGAACGTATGACGTTATATTGGATCACTATATGATGTATAACGTTACATACTATTACGTTACAACGTATAACGTTATGTATTATTACGTTACAACGTATAACGCTTTGCACTATTACGTTATAACGTATAACGTTATATTGGATCGCTATATGATGTGTAATGTTATATAATATTACGTTACAACGTGAAACGTTATGTACTATTATGTTAGAACGTATGACGTTATATTGGATCACTATATGATGTATAACGTTACATACTATTACGTTACAACGTATAATGTTATGTACTATTACGTGATAACGTATAACGTTATATTGGATCACTATATGATGTATAACGTTATATACTATTACGTTACAACGTATAACGTTATGTACAATTACGTTATAACGTATAACGTTATACTAGATCACTATATGACGTAAAACGTTATATACTATTACGTTACAACGTATAACTTTATGTATTATTACGTTACAACGTATAACGTTATGTATTATTACGTTACAACGTATAACGTTATGTACTACTACGTTATAACGTATACCGTTATGTACTATTACGTTATAACGTATGACGCTATATTGGTTCACTATGTGATGTACAAGGTTATATACTATTACCTTACATCGGATAACGTTTTATTGGACCACTATATGACGTAAAACGTTATATACTATTACGTTACAACGTATAACGTTATGTATTATTACGTTACAACGTATAACGTTATGTACTATTACGTTTTAACGTATAACGTTATATTGGATCGCTATATGATGTGTAATGTTATATAATATTACGTTACAACGTATAACGTTATGTATTATTACGTTATAACGTATAACGTTATACTAGATCACTATATGACGTAAAACGTTATATACTATTACGTTACAACGTATAACGTTATGTATTATTACGTTACAACGTATAACGTTATGTACTATTACGTTTTAACGTATAACGTTATATTGGATCGCTATATGATGTGTAATGTTATATAATATTACGTTACAACGTATAACGTTATGTATTATTACGTTATAACGTATAACGTTATATTGGATCATTATATGATGTGTAACGTTATATACTATTACGTTACAACGTGAAACGTTATGTACTATTATGTTAGAAAGTATAACGTTATATTGGATCACTATATGATGTGTAACGTTACATACTATTACGTTACAACGTATAACGTTATGTACTATTACGTTATAACGTATAACGTTATGTATTATTACGTTACATCGTATAACGTTATGTACTATTACGTTATAACGTATAACGTTATACTAGATCACTATATGACGTAAAACGTTATATACTATTACGTTACAACATATAACGTTATGTATTATTACGTTACAACGTATAACGTTATATACTATTACGTTTTAACGTATAACGTTATATTGGATCGCTATATGATGTGTAATGTTATATAATATTACGTTACAACGTATAACGTTATGTATTATTACGTTATAACGTATAACGTTATATTGGATCATTATATGATGTGTAACGTTATATACTATTACGTTAGAACGTGAAACGTTATGTACTACTATGTTAGAAAGTATAACGTTATATTGGATCACTATATGATGTAAAACGTTACATACTATTACGTTACAACGTATAACGTTATGTACTATTACGTTATAACGTATAACGTTATGTACTATTACGCTATAATGTATAACGTAATGTACTATTACGTTATAACGTATAACGTTATATTGGATCGCTATATGATGTGTAATGTTAAATAATATTACGTTACAACGTGAAACGTTATGTACTATTATGTTATAACGTATAACGTTATGTACTATTACGTTACAACGTATAACGTTATGTACTATTACGTTATAACGTATAACGATATATCGGTTCACTATATGATGTATAAGGTTATGTACTATTACGTGACAACGTATAACGTTATGTATTTCTACGTTACAACGTATTACGTTATGTACTATTACGTTACAACGTATAACGTTATGTACTATTACGTTATTACGTATAATATTATACTGGATCACTATTTGATGTATATCGTTACATACTATTACGTTACACCGAATAACGTTATATTGGATCACTATATGACGTAAAACGTTATATACTATTACGTTACAGCGTATAACGTTATGCATTATTACGTTACAACGGATAACGTTATGTAGTATTACGTTATAACGTATAACGTTATACTAGATCACTATATGACGTAAAACGTTGTATACTATTACGTTACAACGTATAACGTTATGTATTATTACGTTATAACGTATAACGTTATATTGGATCATTATATGATGTGTAACGTTATATACTATTACGTTACAACGTGAAACGTTATGTACTACTATGTTAGAAAGTATAACGTTATATTGGATCACTATATGATGTAAAACGTTACATACTATTACGTTACAACGTATAACGTTATGTACTATTACGTTATAACGTATAACGTTATGTACTATTACGCTATAATGTATAACGTTATGTACTATTACGTTATAACGTATAACGTTATATTGGATCGCTGTATGATGTGTAATGTTAAATAATATTACGTTACAACGTGAAACGTTATGTACTATTATGTTATAACGTATAACGTTATGTACTATTACGTTACAACGTATAACGTTATGTACTATTACGTTATAACGTATAACGATATATCGGTTCACTATATGATGTATAAGGTTATGTACTATTACGTGACAACGTATAACGTTATGTATTTTTACGTTACAACGTATTACGTTATGTACTATTACGTTACAACGTATAACGTTATGTACTATTACGTTATTACGTATAATATAATACTGGATCACTAGTTGATGTATATCGTTACATACTATTACGTTACACCGAATAACGTTATATTGGATCACTATATGACGTAAAACGTTGTATACTATTACGTTACAACGTATTACGTTATGTATTATTACGTTACAACGTATAACGTTATGTACTATTACGTTATAACGTATAACGTTATATTGGATCGCTATATGATGTATAACGTTATATACTATTACGTAATAACGTATAACGTTATGTACTATTACGTTATCACGTATAACGTTATATTAGAATCACTATATGACGTATAACGTTAAATACTATTACGTAATAACGTATAACGCTATGTACTATTACGTTATAACGTATAACGTTATATTGGATCGCTATATGATGTATAATGTTATATAATATTACGTTACAACGTAAAACGTTATGTACTATTATGTTAGAACGTATGACGTTATATTGGATCACTATATGATGTATAACGTTACATACTATTACGTTACAACGTGAAACGTTATATACTATTATGTTAGAAAGTATAACGTTATATTGGATCACTATATGACGTAAAACGTTATATACTATTACGTTACAACCTATAACGTTATGTATTATTACGTTACAACGTTTAACGTTATGTACTATTACGTTATAACGTATAACGTTATGTACTATTACGTTATAACGTATAACGATATATTGGTTCACTATATGATGTACAAGATTATATACTATTACGTTACAACGTATAACGTTATGTAGTATTACGTTATAACGTATAACGTTACATACTATTACGTTACATCGAATAACGTTATATTGGATCACTATATGATGTATAACGTTACATACTATTACGTTACAACTTATAATGTTATGTACTATTACGTTATAACGTATAACGTTATACTAGATCACTATATGACGTAAAACGTTATATAATATTACGTTACAACGTATAACGTTATGTATTATTACGTTACAACGTATAACGCTATGCACTATTACGTTATAACGTATAACGTTATATTGGACCGCTATATGATGTGTAATGTTATATAATATTACGTTACAACGTGAAACGTTATATACTATTATGTTAGAAAGTATAACGTTATATTGGATCACTATATGATGTATAACGTTACATACTATTACGTTACAACGTATAATGTTATGTACTATTACGTTATAACGTATAACGTTATACTAGATCACTATATGACGTAAAACGTTATATAATATTACGTTACAACGTATAACGTTATGTATTATTACGTTACAACGTATAACGCTATGCACTGTTACGTTATAACGTATAACGTTATATTGGATCGCTATATGATGTGTAATGTTACATACTATTACGTTACAACGTGAAACGTTATGTACTATTATGTTAGAACGCATGACGTTATATTGGATCACTATATGATGTATAACGTTACATACTATTACGTTACAACGTATAATGATATGTACTATTACGTTATAACGTATAACGTTATACTAGATCACTATATGACGTAAAACGTTATATACTATTACGTTACAACGTATAACGTTATGTATTATTACGTTACAACGTATAACGCTATGTACTATTACGTTATAACGTATAACGTTATATTGGATCGCTATATGATGTGTAATGTTATATAATATTACGTTACAACGTGAAACGTTATATACTATTATGTTAGAAAGTATAACGTTATATTGGATCACTATATGATGTATAACGTTACATACTATTACGTTACAACGTATAATGTTATGTACTATTACGTTATAACGTATAACGTTATACTAGATCACTATATGACGTAAAACGTTATATAATATTACGTTACAACGTGAAACGTTATGTACTATTATGTTAGAACGAATGACGTTATATTGGATCACTATATGATGTATAACGTTACATACTATTACGTTACAACGTATAATGTTATGTACTATTACGTTATAACGTATAACGTTATACTAGATCACTATATGACGTAAAACGTTATATACTATTACGTTACAACATATAACGTTATGTATTATTACGTTACAACGTATAACGTTATGTACTATTACGTTACAAAGTGAAACGTTATATACTATTATGTTAGAAAGTATAACGTTATATTGGATCACTATATGATGTATAACGTTACATACTATTACGTTACAACGTATAACGTTATGTACTATTACGTTATAACGTATAACGTTATGTATTATTACGTTACATCGTATAACGTTATGTACTATTACGTTATAACGTATAACGTTATACTAGATCACTATATGACGTAAAACGTTATATACTATTACGTTACAACATATAACGTTATGTATTATTACGTTACAACGTATAACGTTATGTACTATTACGTTTTAACGTATAACGTTATATTGGATCGCTATATGATGTGTAATGTTATATAATATTACGTTACAACGTATAACGTTATGTATTATTACGTTATAACGTATAACGTTATATTGGATCATTATATGATGTGTAACGTTATATACTATTACGTTACAACGTGAAACGTTATGTACTACTATGTTAGAAAGTATAACGTTATATTGGATCACTATATGATGTAAAACGTTACATACTATTACGTTACAACGTATAACGTTATGTACTATTACGTTATAACGTATAACGTTATACTAGATCACTATATGACGTAAAACGTTATATACTATTACGTTACAACGTATAACTTTATGTATTATTACGTTACAACGTATAACGTTATGTATTATTACGTTACAACGTATAACGTTATGTACTACTACGTTATAACGTATACCGTTATGTACTATTACGTTATAACGTATGACGATATATTGGTTCACTATGTGATGTACAAGGTTATATACTATTACCTTACATCGGATAACGTTTTATTGGACCACTATATGACGTAAAACGTTATATACTATTACGTTACAACGTATAACGTTATGTATTATTACGTTACAACGTATAACGTTATGTACTATTACGTTTTAACGTATAACGTTATATTGGATCGCTATATGATGTGTAATGTTATATAATATTACGTTACAACGTATAACGTTATGTATTATTACGTTATAACGTATAACGTTATACTAGATCACTATATGACGTAAAACGTTATATACTATTTCGTTACAACGTATAACGTTATGTATTATTACGTTACAACGTATAACGTTATGTACTATTACGTTTTAACGTATAACGTTATATTGGATCGCTATATGATGTGTAATGTTATATAATATTACGTTACAACGTATAACGTTATGTATTATTACGTTATAACGTATAACGTTATATTGGATCATTATATGATGTGTAACGTT
This sequence comes from Bombus terrestris, assembly GCF_910591885.1. Classification (NCBI taxonomy): domain Eukaryota; kingdom Metazoa; phylum Arthropoda; class Insecta; order Hymenoptera; family Apidae; genus Bombus; species Bombus terrestris. The sequence goes on along the minus strand of NC_063273.1, from coordinate 13,500,921 downwards.
ATATACTATTACGTTACAACGTGAAACGTTATGTACTATTATGTTAGAAAGTATAACGTTATATTGGATCACTATATGATGTGTAACGTTACATACTATTACGTTACAACGTATAACGTTATGTACTATTACGTTATAACGTATAACGTTATGTATTATTACGTTACATCGTATAACGTTATGTACTATTACGTTATAACGTATAACGTTATACTAGATCACTATATGACGTAAAACGTTATATACTATTACGTTACAACATATAACGTTATGTATTATTACGTTACAACGTATAACGTTATATACTATTACGTTTTAACGTATAACGTTATATTGGATCGCTATATGATGTGTAATGTTATATAATATTACGTTACAACGTATAACGTTATGTATTATTACGTTATAACGTATAACGTTATATTGGATCATTATATGATGTGTAACGTTATATACTATTACGTTACAACGTGAAACGTTATGTACTACTATGTTAGAAAGTATAACGTTATATTGGATCACTATATGATGTAAAACGTTACATACTATTACGTTACAACGTATAACGTTATGTACTATTACGTTATAACGTATAACGTTATGTACTATTACGCTATAATGTATAACGTAATGTACTATTACGTTATAACGTATAACGTTATATTGGATCGCTATATGATGTGTAATGTTAAATAATATTACGTTACAACGTGAAACGTTATGTACTATTATGTTATAACGTATAACGTTATGTACTATTACGTTACAACGTATAACGTTATGTACTATTACGTTATAACGTATAACGATATATCGGTTCACTATATGATGTATAAGGTTATGTACTATTACGTGACAACGTATAACGTTATGTATTTCTACGTTACAACGTATTACGTTATGTACTATTACGTTACAACGTATAACGTTATGTACTATTACGTTATTACGTATAATATTATACTGGATCACTATTTGATGTATATCGTTACATACTATTACGTTACACCGAATAACGTTATATTGGATCACTATATGACGTAAAACGTTATATACTATTACGTTACAGAGTATAACGTTATGCATTATTACGTTACAACGGATAACGTTATGTACTATTACGTTATAACGTATAACGTTATACTAGATCACTATATGACGTAAAACGTTGTATACTATTACGTTACAACGTATAACGTTATGTATTATTACGTTACAACGTATAACGTTATGTACTGTTACGTTATAACGTATAACGTTATACTAGATCACTATGTGACGTAAAACGTTATATACTATTACGTTACAACGTATAACGTTATGTATTATTACGTTACAACGTATAACGTTATGTACTATTACGTTATAACGTATAACGTTATATTGGATCGCTATATGATGTGTAATGTTATATAATATTACGTTACAACGTATAACGTTATGTATTATTACGTTATAACGTATAACGTTATATTGGACCATTATATGATGTGTAACGTTATATACTATTACGTTACAACGTGAAACGTTATGTACTATTATGTTAGAAAGTATAACGTTATATTGGATCACTATATGATGTATAACGTTACATACTATTACGTTACAACGTATAACGTTATGTATTATTACGTTACAACGTATAACGTTATGTACTATTACGTTATAACGTATAACGTTATACTAGATCACTATATGACGTAAAACGTTATATACTATTACGTTACAACGTATAACGTTATGTATTATTACGTTACAACGTATAACGTTATATAGTATTACGTGATAACGTATAAAGTTATGATCTATTAAGTTACAACGCATAACATTATATTGGATCACTATATGATGTATAACGTTACATACTATTACCTTACATCGAATAACGTTTTATTGGACCACTATATGACGTAAAACGTTATATACTATTACGTTACAACGTATATCGTTATGTATTATTATGTTACAACGTTTAACTTTATGTACTATTACGCTATAGCGTAAAACGTTAAATTGGATCACTATATGATGTATAACGTTATATACTATTACGTTATAACGTATAACGTTTTATTGGATCACTATATAATGTATAACGTCACATACTATTACGTTACAACGTATAACGTTATGTACTATTACGTTATAACGTATAACGTTATACTAGATCACTATATGACGTAAAACGTTATATACTATTACGTTACAACGTATAACGTTATGTATTATTACGTTACAACGTATAACGTTATGTATTATTACGTTACAACGTATAACGTTATGTACTACTACGTTATAACGTATAACGTTATGTACTATTACGTTATAACGTATGACGATATATTGGTTCACTATGTGATGTACAAGGTTATATACTATTACCTTACATCGGATAACGTTTTATTGGACCACTATATGACGTAAAACGTTATATACTATTACGTTACAACGTATAACGTTATGTATTATTACGTTACAACGTATAACGTTATGTACTATTACGTTTTAACGTATAACGTTATATTGGATCGCTATATGATGTGTAATGTTATATAATATTACGTTACAACGTATAACGTTATATTGGATCATTATATGATGTGTAACGTTATATACTATTACGTTACAACGTGAAACGTTATGTACTACTATGTTAGAAAGTATAACGTTATATTGGATCACTATATGATGTAAAACGTTACATACTATTACGTTACAACGTATAACGTTATGTACTATTACGTTATAACGTATAACGTTATGTACTATTACGCTATAATGTATAACGTAATGTACTATTACGTTATAACGTATAACGTTATATTGGATCGCTATATGATGTGTAATGTTAAATAATATTACGTTACAACGTGAAACGTTATGTACTATTATGTTATAACGTATAACGTTATGTACTATTACGTTACAACGTATAACGTTATGTACTATTACGTTATAACGTATAACGATATATCGGTTCACTATATGATGTATAAGGTTATGTACTATTACGTGACAACGTATAACGTTATGTATTTCTACGTTACAACGTATTACGTTATGTACTATTACGTTACAACGTATAACGTTATGTACTATTACGTTATTACGTATAATATTATACTGGATCACTATTTGATGTATATCGTTACATACTATTACGTTACACCGAATAACGTTATATTGGATCACTATATGACGTAAAACGTTATATACTATTACGTTACAGAGTATAACGTTATGCATTATTACGTTACAACGGATAACGTTATGTACTATTACGTTATAACGTATAACGTTATACTAGATCACTATATGACGTAAAACGTTGTATACTATTACGTTACAACGTATAACGTTATGTATTATTACGTTACAACGTATAACGTTATGTACTGTTACGTTATAACGTATAACGTTATACTAGATCACTATGTGACGTAAAACGTTATATACTATTACGTTACAACGTATAACGTTATGTATTATTACGTTACAACGTATAACGTTATGTACTATTACGTTATAACGTATAACGTTATATTGGATCGCTATATGATGTGTAATGTTATATAATATTACGTTACAACGTATAACGTTATGTATTATTACGTTATAACGTATAACGTTATATTGGACCATTATATGATGTGTAACGTTATATACTATTACGTTACAACGTGAAACGTTATGTACTATTATGTTAGAAAGTATAACGTTATATTGGATCACTATATGATGTATAACGTTACATACTATTACGTTACAACGTATAACGTTATGTATTATTACGTTACAACGTATAACGTTATGTACTATTACGTTATAACGTATAACGTTATACTAGATCACTATATGACGTAAAACGTTATATACTATTACGTTACAACGTATAACGTTATGTATTATTACGTTACAACGTATAACGTTATATAGTATTACGTGATAACGTATAAAGTTATGATCTATTAAGTTACAACGCATAACATTATATTGGATCACTATATGATGTATAACGTTACATACTATTACCTTACATCGAATAACGTTTTATTGGACCACTATATGACGTAAAACGTTATATACTATTACGTTACAACGTATAACGTTATGTATTATTACGTTACAACGTATAACGTTATGTACTACTACGTTATAACGTATAACGTTATGTACTATTACGTTATAACGTATGACGATATATTGGTTCACTATGTGATGTACAAGGTTATATACTATTACCTTACATCGGATAACGTTTTATTGGACCACTATATGACGTAAAACGTTATATACTATTACGTTACAACGTATAACGTTATGTATTATTACGTTACAACGTATAACGTTATGTACTATTACGTTTTAACGTATAACGTTATATTGGATCGCTATATGATGTGTAATGTTATATAATATTACGTTACAACGTATAACGTTATATTGGATCATTATATGATGTGTAACGTTATATACTATTACGTTACAACGTGAAACGTTATGTACTACTATGTTAGAAAGTATAACGTTATATTGGATCACTATATGATGTAAAACGTTACATACTATTACGTTACAACGTATAACGTTATGTACTATTACGTTATAACGTATAACGTTATGTACTATTACGCTATAATGTATAACGTAATGTACTATTACGTTATAACGTATAACGTTATATTGGATCGCTATATGATGTGTAATGTTAAATAATATTACGTTACAACGTGAAACGTTATGTACTATTATGTTATAACGTATAACGTTATGTACTATTACGTTACAACGTATAACGTTATGTACTATTACGTTATAACGTATAACGATATATCGGTTCACTATATGATGTATAAGGTTATGTACTATTACGTGACAACGTATAACGTTATGTATTTCTACGTTACAACGTATTACGTTATGTACTATTACGTTACAACGTATAACGTTATGTACTATTACGTTATTACGTATAATATTATACTGGATCACTATTTGATGTATATCGTTACATACTATTACGTTACACCGAATAACGTTATATTGGATCACTATATGACGTAAAACGTTATATACTATTACGTTACAGCGTATAACGTTATGCATTATTACGTTACAACGGATAACCTTATGTACTATTACGTTATAACGTATAACGTTATATTGGATCACTATATGATGTGTAAAGTTATATACTATTACGTTACAAAGTGAAACGTTATATACTATTATGTTAGAAAGTATAACGTTATATTGGATCACTATATGATGTATAACGTTACATACTATTACGTTACAACGTATAATGTTATGTACTATTACGTTATAACGTATAACGTTATACTAGATCACTATATGACGTAAAACGTTGTATACTATTACGTTACAACGTATAACGTTATGTATTATTACGTTACAACGTATAACGTTATGTACTGTTACGTTATAACGTATAACGTTATACTAGATCACTATGTGACGTAAAACGTTATATACTATTACGTTACAACGTATAACGTTATGTATTATTACGTTACAACGTATAACGTTATGTACTATTACGTTACAACGTATAACGTTATGTACTATTACGTTATAACGTATAACGATATATCGGTTCACTATATGATGTATAAGGTTATGTACTATTACGTGACAACGTGAAACGCTATGTACTATTATCTTAGAACGTATAACGTTATATTGGATGACTATATGATGTTTAACGTTACATACTATTACGTTACAACGTATAACGTTATGTATTATTACGTTACAACGTATAACGTTATATAGTATTACGTGATAACGTATAAAGTTATGATCTATTAAGTTACAGCGTATAACACTATATTGGATCACTATATGATGTATGACGTTACATACTATTACCTTACATCGAATAACGTTTTATTGGACCACTATATGACGTAAAACGTTATATACTATTACGTTACAACGTATAACGTTATGTATTATTATGTTACAACGTTTAACTCTATGTACTATTACGCTATAGCGTAAAACGTTAAATTGGATCACTATATGATGTATAACGTTATATACTATTACGTTATAACGTATAACGTTATATTGGATCACTATATGATGTACAACGTTATATACTATTACGTTACAACGTATAACGTTATGTATTATTACGTTACAACGTATAACGTTATGTATTATTACGTTACAACGTATAACGTTATGTACTACTACGTTATAACGTATATCGTTATGTACTATTACGTTATAACGTATGACGATATATTGGTTCACTATGTGATGTACAAGGTTATATACTATTACCTTACATCGGATAACGTTTTATTGGACCACTATATGACGTAAAACGTTATATACTATTACGTTACAACGTATAACGTTATGTATTATTACGTTACAACGTATAACGTTATGTACTATTACGTTTTAACGTATAACGTTATATTGGATCGCTATATGATGTGTAATGTTATATAATATTACGTTACAACGTATAACGTTATGTATTATTACGTTATAACGTATAACGTTATACTAGATCACTATATGACGTAAAACGTTATATACTATTACGTTACAACGTGAAACGTTATGTACTATTATGTTAGAAAGTATAACGTTATATTGGATCACTATATGATGTATAACGTTACATACTATTACGTTACAACGTATAACGTTATGTACTATTACGTTATAACGTATAACGTTATGTATTATTACGTTACATCGTATAACGTTATGTACTATTACGTTATAACGTATAACGTTATACTAGATCACTATATGACGTAAAACGTTATATACTATTACGTTACAACATATAACGTTATGTATTATTACGTTACAACGTATAACGTTATGTACTATTACGTTTTAACGTATAACGTTATATTGGATCGCTATATGTAGTGTAATGTTATATAATATTACGTTACAACGTATAACGTTATGTATTATTACGTTATAACGTATAACGTTATATTGGATCATTATATGATGTGTAACGTTATATACTATTACGTTACAACGTGAAACGTTATATACTATTATGTTAGAAAGTATAACGTTATATTGGATCACTATATGATGTATAACGTTACATACTATTACGTTACAACGTATAATGTTATGTACTATTACGTTATAACGTATAACGTTATACTAGATCACTATATGACGTAAAACGTTGTATACTATTACGTTACAACGTATAACGTTATGTATTATTACGTTACAACGTATAACGTTATGTACTGTTACGTTATAACGTATAACGTTATACTAGATCACTATGTGACGTAAAACGTTATATACTATTACGTTACAACGTATAACGTTATGTATTATTACGTTACAACGTATAACGTTATGTACTATTACGTTACAACGTATAACGTTATGTACTATTACGTTATAACGTATAACGATATATCGGTTCACTATATGATGTATAAGGTTATGTACTATTACGTGACAACGTGAAACGCTATGTACTATTATCTTAGAACGTATAACGTTATATTGGATGACTATATGATGTTTAACGTTACATACTATTACGTTACAACGTATAACGTTATGTATTATTACGTTACAACGTATAACGTTATATAGTATTACGTGATAACGTATAAAGTTATGATCTATTAAGTTACAGCGTATAACACTATATTGGATCACTATATGATGTATGACGTTACATACTATTACCTTACATCGAATAACGTTTTATTGGACCACTATATGACGTAAAACGTTATATACTATTACGTTACAACGTATAACGTTATGTATTATTATGTTACAACGTTTAACTCTATGTACTATTACGCTATAGCGTAAAACGTTAAATTGGATCACTATATGATGTATAACGTTATATACTATTACGTTATAACGTATAACGTTATATTGGATCACTATATGATGTACAACGTTATATACTATTACGTTACAACGTATAACGTTATGTATTATTACGTTACAACGTATAACGTTATGTATTATTACGTTACAACGTATAACGTTATGTACTACTACGTTATAACGTATATCGTTATGTACTATTACGTTATAACGTATGACGATATATTGGTTCACTATGTGATGTACAAGGTTATATACTATTACCTTACATCGGATAACGTTTTATTGGACCACTATATGACGTAAAACGTTATATACTATTACGTTACAACGTATAACGTTATGTATTATTACGTTACAACGTATAACGTTATGTACTATTACGTTTTAACGTATAACGTTATATTGGATCGCTATATGATGTGTAATGTTATATAATATTACGTTACAACGTATAACGTTATGTATTATTACGTTATAACGTATAACGTTATACTAGATCACTATATGACGTAAAACGTTATATACTATTACGTTACAACGTGAAACGTTATGTACTATTATGTTAGAAAGTATAACGTTATATTGGATCACTATATGATGTATAACGTTACATACTATTACGTTACAACGTATAACGTTATGTACTATTACGTTATAACGTATAACGTTATGTATTATTACGTTACATCGTATAACGTTATGTACTATTACGTTATAACGTATAACGTTATACTAGATCACTATATGACGTAAAACGTTATATACTATTACGTTACAACATATAACGTTATGTATTATTACGTTACAACGTATAACGTTATGTACTATTACGTTTTAACGTATAACGTTATATTGGATCGCTATATGATGTGTAATGTTATATAATATTACGTTACAACGTATAACGTTATGTATTATTACGTTATAACGTATAACGTTATATTGGATCATTATATGATGTGTAACGTTATATACTATTACGTTACAACGTGAAACGTTATGTACTACTATGTTAGAAAGTATAACGTTATATTGGATCACTATATGATGTAAAACGTTACATACTATTACGTTACAACGTATAACGTTATGTACTATTACGTTATAACGTATAACGTTATGTACTATTACGCTATAATGTATAACGTTATGTACTATTACGTTATAACGTATAACGTTATATTGGATCGCTGTATGATGTGTAATGTTAAATAATATTACGTTACAACGTGAAACGTTATGTACTATTATGTTATAACGTATAACGTTATGTACTATTACGTTACAACGTATAACGTTATGTACTATTACGTTATAACGTATAACGATATATCGGTTCACTATATGATGTATAAGGTTATGTACTATTACGTGACAACGTATAACGTTATGTATTTTTACGTTACAACGTATTACGTTATGTACTATTACGTTACAACGTATAACGTTATGTACTATTACGTTATTACGTATAATATAATACTGGATCACTAGTTGATGTATATCGTTACATACTATTACGTTACACCGAATAACGTTATATTGGATCACTATATGACGTAAAACGTTGTATACTATTACGTTACAACGTATAACGTTATGTATTATTACGTTACAACGTATAACGTTATGTACTATTACGTTATAACGTATAACGTTATATTGGATCGCTATATGATGTGTAACGTTATATACTATTACGTTACAACGTATAACGTTATGTACTATTACGTGATAACGTATAACGTTATATTGGATCGCTATATGATGTGTAATGTTATATAATATTACGTTACAACGTGAAACGTTATGTACTATTATGTTAGAACGTATGACGCTATATTGGATCACTATATGATGTATAACGTTACATACTATTACGTTACAACGTATAATGTTATGTACTATTACGTGATAACGTATAACGTTATATTGGATCGCTATATGATGTGTAATGTTATATAATATTACGTTACAACGTGAAACGTTATGTACTATTATGTTAGAACGTATGACGTTATATTGGATCACTATATGATGTATAACGTTACATACTATTACGTTACAACGTATAACGTTATGTATTATTACGTTACAACGTATAACGCTATGCACTATTACGTTATAACGTATAACGTTATATTGGATCGCTATATGATGTGTAATGTTATATAATATTACGTTACAACGTGAAACGTTATGTACTATTATGTTAGAACGTATGACGTTATATTGGATCACTATATGATGTATAACGTTACATACTATTACGTTACAACGTATAATGTTATGTACTATTACGTGATAACGTATAACGTTATATTGGATCACTATATGATGTATAACGTTATATACTATTACGTTACAACGTATAACGTTATGTACAATTACGTTATAACGTATAACGTTATACTAGATCACTATATGACGTAAAACGTTATATACTATTACGTTACAACGTATAACTTTATGTATTATTACGTTACAACGTATAACGTTATGTATTATTACGTTACAACGTATAACGTTATGTACTACTACGTTATAACGTATACCGTTATGTACTATTACGTTATAACGTATGACGATATATTGGTTCACTATGTGATGTACAAGGTTATATACTATTACCTTACATCGGATAACGTTTTATTGGACCACTATATGACGTAAAACGTTATATACTATTACGTTACAACGTATAACGTTATGTATTATTACGTTACAACGTATAACGTTATGTACTATTACGTTTTAACGTATAACGTTATATTGGATCGCTATATGATGTGTAATGTTATATAATATTACGTTACAACGTATAACGTTATGTATTATTACGTTATAACGTATAACGTTATACTAGATCACTATATGACGTAAAACGTTATATACTATTACATTACAACGTATAACGTTATGTATTATTACGTTACAACGTATAACGTTATGTACTATTACGTTTTAACGTATAACATTATATTGGATCGCTATATGATGTGTAATGTTATATAATATTACGTTACAACGTATAACGTTATGTATTATTACGTTATAACGTATAACGTTATATTGGATCATTATATGATGTGTAACGTTATATACTATTACGTTACAACGTGAAACGTTATGTACTATTATGTTAGAAAGTATAACGTTATATTGGATCACTATATGATGTGTAACGTTACATACTATTACGTTACAACGTATAACGTTATGTACTATTACGTTATAACGTATAACGTTATGTATTATTACGTTACAACGTATAACGTTATGTACTATTACGTTTTAACGTATAACGTTATATTGGATCGCTATATGATGTGTAATGTTATATAATATTACGTTACAACGTGAAACGTTATGTACTACTATGTTAGAAAGTATAACGTTATATTGGATCACTATATGATGTAAAACGTTACATACTATTACGTTACAACGTATAACGTTATGTACTATTACGTTATAACGTATAACGTTATGTACTATTACGCTATAATGTATAACGTAATGTACTATTACGTTATAACGTATAACGTTATATTGGATCGCTATATGATGTGTAATGTTAAATAATATTACGTTACAACGTGAAACGTTATGTACTATTATGTTATAACGTATAACGTTATGTACTATTACGTTACAACGTATAACGTTATGTACTATTACGTTACAACGTGTAACGTTATGTACTATTACGTTATAACGTATAACGATATATCGGTTCACTATATGATGTATAAGGTTATGTACTATTACGTGACAACGTATAACGTTATGTATTTCTACGTTACAACGTATTACGTTATGTACTATTACGTTACAACGTATAACGTTATGTACTATTACGTTATTACGTATAATATTATACTGGATCACTATTTGATGTATATCGTTACATACTATCACGTTACACCGAATAACGTTATATTGGATCACTATATGACGTAAAACGTTATATACTATTACGTTACAGCGTATAACGTTATGCATTATTACGTTACAACGGATAACGTTATGTACTATTACGTTATAACGTATAACGTTATACTAGATCACTATATGACGTAAAACGTTGTATACTATTACGTTACAACGTATAACGTTATGTATTATTACGTTACAACGTATAACGTTATGTACTGTTACGTTATAACGTATAACGTTATACTAGATCACTATGTGACGTAAAACGTTATATACTATTACGTTACAACGTATAACGTTATGTATTATTACGTTACAACGTATAACGTTATGTACTATTACGTTATAACGTATAACGTTATATTGGATCGCTATATGATGTGTAATGTTATATAATATTACGTTACAACGTATAACGTTATGTATTATTACGTTATAACGTATAACGTTATATTGGACCATTATATGATGTGTAACGTTATATACTATTACGTTACAACGTGAAACGTTATGTACTATTATGTTAGAAAGTATAACGTTATATTGGATCACTATATGATGTATAACGTTACATACTATTACGTTACAACGTATAACGTTATGTATTATTACGTTACAACGTATAACGTTATGTACTATTACGTTATAACGTATAACGTTATACTAGATCACTATATGACGTAAAACGTTATATACTATTACGTTACAACGTATAACGTTATGTATTATTACGTTACAACGTATAACGTTATATAGTATTACGTGATAACGTATAAAGTTATGATCTATTAAGTTACAACGCATAACATTATATTGGATCACTATATGATGTATAACGTTACATACTATTACCTTACATCGAATAACGTTTTATTGGACCACTATATGACGTAAAACGTTATATACTATTACGTTACAACGTATATCGTTATGTATTATTATGTTACAACGTTTAACTTTATGTACTATTACGCTATAGCGTAAAACGTTAAATTGGATCACTATATGATGTATAACGTTATATACTATTACGTTATAACGTATAACGTTTTATTGGATCACTATATAATGTATAACGTCACATACTATTACGTTACAACGTATAACGTTATGTACTATTACGTTATAACGTATAACGTTATACTAGATCACTATATGACGTAAAACGTTATATACTATTACGTTACAACGTATAACGTTATGTATTATTACGTTACAACGTATAACGTTATGTATTATTACGTTACAACGTATAACGTTATGTACTACTACGTTATAACGTATAACGTTATGTACTATTACGTTATAACGTATGACGATATATTGGTTCACTATATGATGTACAAGGTTATATACTATTACCTTACATCGGATAACGTTTTATTGGACCACTATATGACGTAAAACGTTATATACTATTACGTTACAACGTATAACGTTATGTATTATTACGTTACAACGTATAACGTTATGTACTATTACGTTTTAACGTATAACGTTATATTGGATCGCTATATGATGTGTAATGTTATATAATATTACGTTACAACGTATAACGTTATGTATTATTACGTTATAACGTATAACGTTATATTGGATCATTATATGATGTGTAACGTTATATACTATTACGTTACAACGTGAAACGTTATGTACTACTATGTTAGAAAGTACAACGTTATATTGGATCACTATATGATGTAAAACGTTACATACTATTACGTTACAACGTATAACGTTATGTACTATTACGTTATAACGTATAACGTTATACTAGATCACTATATGACGTAAAACGTTATATACTATTACGTTACAACATATAACGTTATGTATTATTACGTTACAACGTATAACGTTATGTACTATTACGTTATAACGTATAACGTTATATTGGATCGCTATATGATGTGTAATGTTAAATAATATTACGTTACAACGTGAAACGTTATGTACTATTATGTTAGAAAGTATAACGTTATATTGGATCACTATATGATGTATAACGTTACATACTATTACGTTACAACGTATAACGTTATGTACTATTACGTTATAACGTATAACGTTATGTATTATTACGTTACATCGTATAACGTTATGTACTATTACGTTATAACGTATAACGTTATACTAGATCACTATATGACGTAAAACGTTATATACTATTACGTTACAACATATAACGTTATGTATTATTACGTTACAACGTATAACGTTATGTACTATTACGTTTTAACGTATAACGTTATATTGGATCGCTATATGATGTGTAATGTTATATAATATTACGTTACAACGTATAACGTTATGTATTATTACGTTATAACGTATAACGTTATATTGGATCATTATATGATGTGTAACGTTATATACTATTACGTTACAACGTGAAACGTTATGTACTACTATGTTAAAAAGTACAACGTTATATTGGATCACTATATGATGTAAAACGTTACATAGTATTACGTTACTACGTATAACGTTATGTACTATTACGTTATAACGTATAACGTTATACTAGATCACTATATGACGTAAAACGTTATATACTATTACGTTACAACATATAACGTTATGTATTATTACGTTACAACGTATAACGTTATGTACTATTACGTTATAACGTATAACGTTATATTGGATCGCTATATGATGTGTAATGTTAAATAATATTACGTTACAACGTGAAACGTTATGTACTATTATGTTATAACGTATAACGTTATACTAGATCACTATATGACGTAAAACGTTGTATACTATTACGTTACAACGTATAACGTTATGTATTATTACGTTACATCGTATAACGTTATGTACTATTACGTTATAACGTATAACGTTATACTAGATCACTATATGACGTAAAACGTTGTATACTATTACGTTACAACGTATAACGTTATGTATTATTACGTTACAACGTATAACGTTATGTACTATTACGTTTTAACGTATAACGTTATATTGGATCGCTATATGATGTGTAATGTTATATAATATTACGTTACAACGTATAACGTTATGTATTATTACGTTATAACGTATAACGTTATATTGGATCGCTATATGATGTGTAATGTTATATAATATTACGTTACAACGTGAAACGCTATGTACTATTATGTTAGAACGTATAACGTTATATTGGATGACTATATGATGTTTAATGTTACATACTATTACGTTACAACGTATAACGTTATGTATTATTACGTTACAACGTATAACGTTATGTACTATTACGTTATAACGTATAACGTTATACTAGATCACTATATGACGTAAAACGTTATATACTATTACGTTACAACGTATAACGTTATGTATTATTACGTTACAACGTATAACGTTATATAGTATTACGTGATAACGTATAAAGTTATGATCTATTAAGTTACAACGCATAACATTATATTGGATCACTATATGATGTATAACGTTACATACTATTACCTTACATCGAATAACGTTTTATTGGACCACTATATCACGTAAAACGTTATATACTATTACGTTACAACGTATATCGTTATGTATTATTATGTTACAACGTTTAACTTTATGTACTATTACGCTATAGCGTAAAACGTTAAATTGGATCACTATATGATGTATAACGTTATATACTATTACGTTATAACGTATAACGTTTTATTGGATCACTATATGATGTATAACGTCACATACTATTACGTTACAACGTATAACGTTATGTACTATTACGTTATAACGTATAACGTTATACTAGATCACTATATGACGTAAAACGTTATATACTATTACGTTACAACGTATAACGTTATGTATTATTACGTTACAACGTATAACGTTATGTATTAGTACGTTACAACGTATAACGTTCTGTACTACTACGTTATAACGTATAACGTTATGTACTATTACGTTATAACGTATGACGATATATTGGTTCACTATGTGATGTACAAGGTTATATACTATTACCTTACATCGGATAACGTTTTATTGGACCACTATATGACGTAAAACGTTATATACTATTACGTTACAACGTATAACGTTATGTATTATTACGTTACAACGTATAACGTTATGTACTATTACGTTTTAACGTATAACGTTATATTGGATCGCTATATGATGTGTAATGTTATATAATATTACGTTACAACGTATAACGATATGTATTATTACGTTATAACGTATAACGTTATACTAGATCACTATATGACGTAAAACGTTATATACTATTACGTTACAACGTATAACGTTATGTATTATTACGTTACAACGTATAACGTTATGTACTATTACGTTTTAACGTATAACGTTATATTGGATCGCTATATGATATGTAATGTTATATAATATTACGTTACAACGTATAACGTTATGTATTATTACGTTATAACGTATAACGTTATATTGGATCATTATATGATGTGTAACGTTATATACTATTACGTTACAACGTGAAACGTTATGTACTATTATGTTAGAAAGTATAACGTTATATTGGATCACTATATGATGTATAACGTTACATACTATTACGTTACAACGTATAACGTTATGTACTATTACGTTATAACGTATAACGTTATGTATTATTACGTTACATCGTATAACGTTATGTACTATTACGTTATAACGTATAACGTTATACTAGATCACTATATGACGTAAAACGTTATATACTATTACGTTACAACATATAACGTTATGTATTATTACGTTACAACGTATAACGTTATGTACTATTACGTTATAACGTATAACGTTATGTATTATTACGTTACATCGTATAACGTTATGTACTATTACGTTATAACGTATAACGTTATACTAGATCACTATATGACGTAAAACGTTATATACTATTACGTTACAACGTGAAACGTTATGTACTACTATGTTAGAAAGTACAACGTTATATTGGATCACTATATGATGTAAAACCTTACATACTATTACGTTACAACGTATAACGTTATGTACTATTACGTTATTACGTATAATATTATACTGGATCACTATTTGATGTACATCGTTACATACTATTACGTTACACCGAATAACGTTATATTGGATCACTATATGACGTAAAACGTTATATACTATTACGTTACAGCGTATAACGTTATGCATTATTACGTTACAACGGATAACGTTATGTACTATTACGTTATAACGTATAACGTTATACTAGATCACTATATGACGTAAAACGTTGTATACTATTACGTTACAACGTATAACGTTATGTATTATTACGTTACATCGTATAACGTTATGTACTATTACGTTATAACGTATAACGTTATACTAGATCACTATATGACGTAAAACGTTATATACTATTACGTTACAACATATAACGTTATGTATTATTACGTTACAACGTATAACGTTATGTACTATTACGTTTTAACGTATAACGTTATATTGGATCGCTATATGATGTGTAATGTTATATAATATTACGTTACAACGTATAACGTTATGTATTATTACGTTATAACGTACAACGTTATATTGGATCATTATATGATGTGTAACGTTATATACTATTACGTTACAACGTGAAACGTTATGTACTACTATGTTAGAAAGTATAACGTTATATTGGATCACTATATGATGTGTAATGTTAAATAATATTACGTTACAACGTGAAACGTTATGTATTATTACGTTATAACGTATAACGTTATATTGGATCGCTATATGATGTGTAATGTTATATAATATTACGTTACAACGTATAACGTTATGTATTATTACGTTATAACGTATAACGTTATATTGGACCATTATATGATGTATAACGTTACATACTATTACGTTACAACGTATAACGTTATGTACTATTACGTGATAACGTATAACGTTATATTGGATCACTATATGATGTGTAATGTTATATAATATTACGTTACAACGTGAAACGCTATGTACTATTATGTTAGAACGTATAACGTTATATTGGATGACTATATGATGTTTAATGTTACATACTATTACGTTACAACGTATAACGTTATGTATTATTACGTTACAACGAATAACGTTATGTACTATTACGTTATAACGTATAACGTTATACTAGATCACTATATGACGTAAAACGTTATATACTATTACGTTACAACGTATAACGTTATGTATTATTACGTTACAACGTATAACGTTATATAGTATTACGTGATAACGTATAAAGTTATGATCTATTAAGTTACAACGCATAACATTATATTGGATCACTATATGATGTATAACGTTACATACTATTACCTTACATCGAATAACGTTTTATTGGACCACTATATCACGTAAAACGTCATATACTATTACGTTACAACGTATATCGTTATGTATTATTATGTTACAACGTTTAACTTTATGTACTATTACGCTATAGCGTAAAACGTTAAATTGGATCACTATATGATGTATAACGTTATATACTATTACGTTATAACGTATAACGTTTTATTGGATCACTATATGATGTATAACGTCACATACTATTACGTTACAACGTATAACGTTATGTACTATTACGTTATAACGTATAACGTTATACTAGATCACTATATGACGTAAAACGTTATATACTATTACGTTACAACGTATAACGTTATGTATTATTACGTTACAACGTATAACGTTATGTATTATTACGTTACAACGTATAACGTTATGTACTACTACGTTATAACGTATAACGTTATGTACTATTACGTTATAACGTATGACGATATATTGGTTCACTATGTGATGTACAAGGTTATATACTATTACCTTACATCGGATAACGTTTTATTGGACCACTATATGACGTAAAACGTTATATACTATTACGTTACAACGTATAACGTTATGTATTATTACGTTACAACGTATAACGTTATGTACTATTACGATTTAACGTATAACGTTATATTGGATCGCTATATGATGTGTAATGTTATATAATATTACGTTACAACGTATAACGTTATGTATTATTACGTTATAACGTATAACGTTATACTAGATCACTATATGACGTAAAACGTTATATACTATTACGTTACAACGTATAACGTTATGTATTATTACGTTACAACGTATAACGTTATGTACCATTACGTTTTAACGTATAACGTTATATTGGATCGCTATATGATGTGTAATGTTATATAATATTACGTTACAGCGTATAACGTTATGTATTATTACGTTATAACGTATAACGTTATATTGGATCATTATATGATGTGTAACGTTATATACTATTACGTTACAACGTGAAACGTTATGTACTACTATGTTAGAAAGTATAACGTTATATTGGATCACTATATGATGTAAAACGTTACATACTATTACGTTACAACGTATAACGTTATGTACTATTACGTTATAACGTATAACGATATGTACTATTACGCTATAATGTATAACGTTATGTACTATTACGTTATAACGTATAACGTTATATTGGATCGCTATATGATGTGTAATGTTAAATAATATTACGTTACAACGTGAAACGTTATGTATTATTACGTTATAACGTATAACGTTATATTGGATCGCTATATGATGTGTAATGTTATATAATATTACGTTACAACGTATAACGTTATGTATTATTACGTTATAACGTATAACGTTATATTGGACCATTATATGATGTATAACGTTACATACTATTACGTTACAACGTATAACGTTATGTACTATTACGTGATAACGTATAACGTTATATTGGATCACTATATGATGTGTAATGTTATATAATATTACGTTACAACGTGAAACGCTATGTACTATTATGTTAGAACGTATAACGTTATATTGGATGACTATATGATGTTTAATGTTACATACTATTACGTTACAACGTATAACGTTATGTACTATTACGTTATAACGTATAACGTTATACTAGATCACTATATGACGTAAAACGTTATATACTATTACGTTACAACGTATAACGTTATGTATTATTACGTTACAACGTATAACGTTATGTATTATTACGTTACAACGTATAACGTTATGTACTACTACGTTATAACGTATAACGTTATGTACTATTACGTTATAACGTATGACGATATATTGGTTCACTATGTGATGTACAAGGTTATATACTACTACCTTACATCGGATAACGTTTTATTGGACCACTATATGACGTAAAACGTTATATACTATTACGTTACAACGTATAACGTTATGTATTATTACGTTACAACGTATAACGTTATGTACTATTACGTTTTAACGTATAACGTTATATTGGATCGCTATATGATGTGTAATGTTATATAATATTACGTTACAACGTATAACGTTATGTATTATTACGTTATAACGTATAACGTTATACTAGATCACTATATGACGTAAAACGTTATATACTATTACGTTACAACGTATAACGTTATGTATTATTACGTTACAACGTATAACGTTATGTACCATTACGTTTTAACGTATAGCGTTATATTGGATCGCTATATGATGTGTAATGTTATATAATATTACGTTACAACGTATAACGTTATGTATTATTACGTTATAACGTATAACGTTATATTGGATCATTATATGATGTGTAACGTTATATACTATTACGTTACAACGTGAAACGTTATGTACTATTATGTTAGAAAGTATAACGTTATATTGGATCACTATATGATGTATAACGTTACATACTATTACGTTACAACGTATAACGTTATGTACTATTACGTTATAACGTATAACGTTATGTATTATTACGTTACATCGTATAACGTTATGTACTATTACGTTATAACGTATAACGTTATACTAGATCACTATATGACGTAAAGCGTTATATACTATTACGTTACAACATATAACGTTATGTATTATTACGTTACAACGTATAACGTTATGTACTATTACGTTTTAACGTATAACGTTATATTGGATCGCTATATGATGTGTAATGTTATATAATATTACGTTACAACGTATAACGTTATGTATTATTACGTTATAACGTATAACGTTATATTGGATCATTATATGATGTGTAACGTTATATACTATTACGTTACAACGTGAAACGTTATGTACTACTATGTTAGAAAGTACAACGTTATATTGGATCACTATATGATGTAAAACGTTACATACTATTACGTTACAACGTATAACGTTATGTACTATTACGTTATAACGTATAACGTTTTGTACTATTACGCTATAATGTATAACGTTATGTACTATTACGTTATAACGTATAACGTTATATTGGATCGCTATATGATGTGTAATGTTCAATAATATTACGTTACAACGTGAAACGTTATGTACTATTATGTTATAACGTATAACGTTATGTACTATTACGTTACAACGTATAACGTTATGTACTATTACGTTATAACGTATAACGATATATCGGTTCACTATATGATGTATAAGGTTATGTACTATTACGTGACAACGTATAACGTTATGTATTTTTACGTTACAACGTATTACGTTATGTACTATTACGTTACAACGTATAACGTTATGTACTATTACGTTATTACGTATAATATTATACTGGCTCACTATTTGATGTATATCGTTACATACTATTACGTTACACCGAATAACGTTATATTGGATCACTATATGACGTAAAACGTTATATACTATTACGTTACAGCGTATAACGTTATGCATTATTACGTTACAACGGATAACGTTATGTACTATTACGTTATAACGTATAACGTTATACTAGATCACTATATGACGTAAAACGTTGTATACTATTACGTTACAACGTATAACGTTATGTATTATTACGTTACATCGTATAACGTTATGTACTATTACGTTATAACGTATAACGTTATACTAGATCACTATATGACGTAAAACGTTATATACTATTACGTTACAACATATAACGTTATGTATTATTACGTTACAACGTATAACGTTATGTACTATTACGTTTTAACGTATAACGTTATATTGGATCGCTATATGATGTGTAATGTTATATAATATTACGTTACAACGTATAACGTTATGTATTATTACGTTATAACGTATAACGATATATTGGATCATTATATGATGTGTAACGTTATATACTATTACGTTACAACGTGAAACGTTATGTACTACTATGTTAGAAAGTATAACGTTATATTGGATCACTATATGATGTAAAACGTTACATACTATTACGTAAGAACGTATAACGTTATGTACTACTACGTGATAACGTATAACGTTATATTGGATCGCTATATGATGTGTAATGTTATATAATATTACGTTACAACGTGAAACGTTATGTACTATTATGTTAGAACGTATGACGTTATATTGGATCACTATATGATGTATAACGTTACATACTATTACGTTACAACGTATAATGTTATGTACTATTACGTGATAACGTATAACGTTATATTGGATCGCTATATGATGTGTAATGTTATATAATATTACGTTACAACGTGAAACGTTATGTACTATTATGTTAGAACGTATGACGTTATATTGGATCACTATATGATGTATAACGTTACATACTATTACGTTACAACGTATAATGTTATGTACTATTACGTTATAACGTATAACGTTATACTAGATTACTATATGACGTAAAACGTTATATACTATTACGTTACAACGTATAACGTTATGTATTATTACGTTACAACGTATAACGCTATGCACTATTACGTTATGACGTATAACGTTATATTGGATCGCTATATGATGTGTAATGTTATATAATATTACGTTACAACGTGAAACGTTATGTACTACTATGTTAGAACGTATGACGTTATATTGGATGACTATATGATGTTTAACGTTACATACTATTACGTTACAACGTATAACGTTATATACTATTACGTTACAACGTATAATGTTATGTACTATTACGTTATAACGTATAACGTTATACTAGATCACTATATGACGTAAAACGTTATATACTATTACGTTACAACGTATAACGTTATGTATTATTACGTTACAACGTATAACGTTATGTATTATTACGTTATAACGTATAACGTTATATTGGACCATTATATGATGTGTAACGTTATATACTATTACGTTACAACGTGAAACGTTATGTACTATTATGTTAGAAAGTATAACGTTATATTGGATCACTATATGATGTATAACGTTACATACTATTACGTTACAACGTATAACGTTATGTACTATTACGTTATAACGTATAACGTTATGTATTACTACGTTACATCGTATAACGTTATGTACTATTACGTTATAACGTATAACGTTATACTAGATCACTATATGACGTAAAGCGTTATATACTATTACGTTACAACATATAACGTCATGTATTATTACGTTACAACGTATAACGTTATGTACTATTACGTTTTAACGTATAACGTTATATTGGATCGCTATATGATGTGTAATGTTATATAATATTACGTTACAACGTATAACGTTATGTATTATTACGTTATAACGTATAACGTTATATTGGATCATTATATGATGTGTAACGTTATATACTATTACGTTACAACGTGAAACGTTATGTACTACTATGTTAGAAAGTACAACGTTATATTGGATCACTATATGATGTAAAACGTTACATACTATTACGTTACAACGTATAACGTTATGTACTATTACGTTATAACGTATAACGTTTTGTACTATTACGCTATAATGTATAACGTTATGTACTATTACGTTATAACGTATAACGTTATATTGGATCGCTATATGATGTGTAATGTTCAATAATATTACGTTACAACGTGAAACGTTATGTACTATTATGTTATAACGTATAACGTTATGTACTATTACGTTACAACGTATAACGTTATGTACTATTACGTTATAACGTATAACGATATATCGGTTCACTATATGATGTATAAGGTTATGTACTATTACGTGACAACGTATAACGTTATGTATTTTTACGTTACAACGTATTACGTTATGTACTATTACGTTACAACGTATAACGTTATGTACTATTACGTTATTACGTATAATATTATACTGGATCACTATTTGATGTATATCGTTACATACTATTACGTTACACCGAATAACGTTATATTGGATCACTATATGACGTAAAACGTTATATACTATTACGTTACAGCGTATAACGTTATGCATTATTACGTTACAACGGATAACGTTATGTACTATTACGTTATAACGTATAACGTTATACTAGATCACTATATGACGTAAAACGTTGTATACTATTACGTTACAACGTATAACGTTATGTATTATTACGTTACATCGTATAACGTTATGTACTATTACGTTATAACGTATAACGTTATACTAGATCACTATATGACGTAAAACGTTATATACTATTACGTTACAACATATAACGTTATGTATTATTACGTTACAACGTATAACGTTATGTACTATTACGTTTTAACGTATAACGTTATATTGGATCGCTATATGATGTGTAATGTTATATAATATTACGTTACAACGTATAACGTTATGTATTATTACGTTATAACGTATAACGATATATTGGATCATTATATGATGTGTAACGTTATATACTATTACGTTACAACGTGAAACGTTATGTACTACTATGTTAGAAAGTATAACGTTATATTGGATCACTATATGATGTAAAACGTTACATACTATTACGTAAGAACGTATAACGTTATGTACTACTACGTGATAACGTATAACGTTATATTGGATCGCTATATGATGTGTAATGTTATATAATATTACGTTACAACGTGAAACGTTATGTACTATTATGTTAGAACGTATGACGTTATATTGGATCACTATATGATGTATAACGTTACATACTATTACGTTACAACGTATAATGTTATGTACTATTACGTGATAACGTATAACGTTATATTGGATCGCTATATGATGTGTAATGTTATATAATATTACGTTACAACGTGAAACGTTATGTACTATTATGTTAGAACGTATGACGTTATATTGGATCACTATATGATGTATAACGTTACATACTATTACGTTACAACGTATAATGTTATGTACTATTACGTTATAACGTATAACGTTATACTAGATTACTATATGACGTAAAACGTTATATACTATTACGTTACAACGTATAACGTTATGTATTATTACGTTACAACGTATAACGCTATGCACTATTACGTTATGACGTATAACGTTATATTGGATCGCTATATGATGTGTAATGTTATATAATATTACGTTACAACGTGAAACGTTATGTACTACTATGTTAGAACGTATGACGTTATATTGGATGACTATATGATGTTTAACGTTACATACTATTACGTTACAACGTATAACGTTATATACTATTACGTTACAACGTATAATGTTATGTACTATTACGTTATAACGTATAACGTTATACTAGATCACTATATGACGTAAAACGTTATATACTATTACGTTACAACGTATAACGTTATGTATTATTACGTTACAACGTATAACGTTATGTATTATTACGTTATAACGTATAACGTTATATTGGACCATTATATGATGTGTAACGTTATATACTATTACGTTACAACGTGAAACGTTATGTACTATTATGTTAGAAAGTATAACGTTATATTGGATCACTATATGATGTATAACGTTACATACTATTACGTTACAACGTATAACGTTATGTACTATTACGTTATAACGTATAACGTTATGTATTACTACGTTACATCGTATAACGTTATGTACTATTACGTTATAACGTATAACGTTATACTAGATCACTATATGACGTAAAGCGTTATATACTATTACGTTACAACATATAACGTTATGTATTATTACGTTACAACGTATAACGTTATATTGGATCGCTATATGATGTGTAATATTAAATAATATTACGTTACAACGTGAAACGTTATGTACTATTATGTTATAACGTATAACGTTATGTACTATTACGTTACAACGTATAACGTTATGTACTATTACGTTATAACGTATAACGATATATCGGTTCACTATATGATGTATAAGGTTATGTACTATTACGTGACAACGTATAACGTTATGTATTTTTACGTTACAACGTATTACGTTATGTACTATTACGTTACAACGTATAACGTTATGTACTATTACGTTATTACGTATAATATTATACTGGATCACTATTTGATGTATATCGTTACATACTATTACGTTACACCGAATAACGTTATATTGGATCACTATATGACGTAAAACGTTATATACTATTACGTTACAGCGTATAACGTTATGCATTATTACGTTACAACGGATAACGTTATGTACTATTACGTTATAACGTATAACGTTATACTAGATCACTATATGACGTAAAACGTTGTATACTATTACGTTACAACGTATAACGTTATGTATTATTACGTTACAACGTATAACGTTATGTACGTGTTACGTTATAACGTATAACGTTATACTAGATCACTATGTGACGTAAAACGTTATATACTATTACGTTACAACGTATAACGTTATGTATTATTACGTTACAACGTATAACGTTATGTACTATTACATTATAACGTATAACGTTATATTGGATCGCTATATGATGTGTAATGTTATATAATATTACGTTACAACGTATAACGTTATGTATTATTACGTTATAACGTATAACGTTATATTGGACCATTATATGATGTGTAACGTTATATACTATTACGTTACAACGTGAAACGTTATGTACTATTATGTTAGAAAGTATAACGTTATATTGGATCACTATATGATGTATAACGTTACATACTATTACGTTACAACGTATAACGTTATGTACTATTACGTGATAACGTATAACGTTATATTGGATCACTATATGATGTGTAATGTTATATAATATTACGTTACAACGTGAAACGCTATGTACTATTATGTTAGAACGTATAACGTTATATTGGATGACTATATGATGTTTAACGTTACATACTATTACGTTACAACGTATAACGTTATGTACTATTACGTTATAACGTATAACGTTTTATTAGATCACTATATGACGTAAAACGTTATGTACTATTACGTTACAACGTATAACGTTATGTATTATTACGTTACAACGTATAACGTTATATAGTATTACGTGATAACGTATAAAGTTATGATCTATTAAGTTACAACGTATAACATTATATTGGATCACTATATGATGTATGACGTTACATACTATTACCTTACATCGAATAACGTTTTATTGGACCACTATATGACGTAAAACGTTATATACTATTACGTTACAACGTATAACGTTATGTATTATTATGTTACAACGTTTAACTTTATGTACTATTACGCTATAGCGTAAAACGTTAAATTGGATCACTATATGATGTATAACGTTATATACTATTACGTTATAACGTATAACGTTATATTGGATCACTATATGATGTATAACGTCACATACTATTACGTTACAACGTATAACGTTATGTACTATTACGTTATAACGTATAACGTTATACTAGATCACTATATGACGTAAAACGTTATATACTATTACGTTACAACTTATAACGTTATGTATTATTACGTTACAACGTATAACGTTATATAGTATTACGTGATAACGTATAAAGTTATGATCTATTAAGTTACAACGCATAACATTATATTGGATCACTATATGATGTATAACGTTACATACTATTACCTTACATCGAATAACGTTTTATTGGACCACTATATGACGTAAAACGTTATATACTATTACGTTACAACGTATATCGTTATGTATTATTATGTTACAACGTTTAACTTTATGTACTATTACGCTATAGCGTAAAACGTTAAATTGGATCACTATATGATGTATAAAGTTATATACTATTACGTTATAACGTATAACGTTTTATTGGATCACTATATGATGTATAACGTCACATACTATTACGTTACAACGTATAACGTTATGTACTATTACGTTATAACGTATAACGTTATACTAGATCACTATATGACGTAAAACGTTATATACTATTACGTTACAACGTATAACGCTATGTATTATTACGTTACAACGAATAACGTTATGTATTATTACGTTACAACGTATAACGTTATGTACTACTACGTTATAACGTATAACGTTATGTACTATTACGTTATAACGTATGACGATATATTGGTTCACTATGTGATGTACAAGGTTATATACTATTACCTTACATCGGATAACGTTTTATTGGACCACTATATGACGTAAAACGTTATATACTATTACGTTACAACGTATAACGTTATGTATTACTACGTTACAACGTATAACGTTATGTACTATTACGTTTTAACGTATAACGTTATATTGGATCGCTATATGATGTGTAATGTTATATAATATTACGTTACAACGTATAACGTTATGTATTATTACGTTATAACGTATAACGTTATATTGGACCATTATATGATGTGTAACGTTATATACTATTACGTTACAACGTGAAACGTTATGTACTACTATGTTAGAAAGTATAACGTTATATTGGATCACTATATGATGTAAAACGTTACATACTATTACGTTACAACGTATAACGTTATGTACTATTACGTTATGACGTATAACGTTATGTACTATTACGCTATAATGTATAACGTTATGTACTATTACGTTATAACGTATAACGTTATATTGGATCGCTATATGATGTGTAATATTAAATAATATTACGTTACAACGTGAAACGTTATGTACTATTATGTTATAACGTATAACGTTATGTACTATTACGTTACAACGTATAACGTTATGTACTATTACGTTATAACGTATAACGATATATCGGTTCACTATATGATGTATAAGGTTATGTACTATTACGTGACAACGTATAACGTTATGTATTTTTACGTTACAACGTATTACGTTATGTACTATTACGTTACAACGTATAACGTTATGTACTATTACGTTATTACGTATAATATTATACTGGATCACTATTTGATGTATATCGTTACATACTATTACGTTACACCG
Organism: Bombus terrestris; assembly: GCF_910591885.1. NCBI lineage: Eukaryota > Metazoa > Arthropoda > Insecta > Hymenoptera > Apidae > Bombus > Bombus terrestris. Next base: position 13,472,039 of record NC_063273.1, on the reverse strand, counting down.
AATAACGTTATATTGGATCACTATATGACGTAAAACGTTATATACTATTACGTTACAGCGTATAACGTTATGCATTATTACGTTACAACGGATAACGTTATGTACTATTACGTTATAACGTATAACGTTATACTAGATCACTATATGACGTAAAACGTTGTATACTATTACGTTACAACGTATAACGTTATGTATTATTACGTTACAACGTATAACGTTATGTACGTGTTACGTTATAACGTATAACGTTATACTAGATCACTATGTGACGTAAAACGTTATATACTATTACGTTACAACGTATAACGTTATGTATTATTACGTTACAACGTATAACGTTATGTACTATTACATTATAACGTATAACGTTATATTGGATCGCTATATGATGTGTAATGTTATATAATATTACGTTACAACGTATAACGTTATGTATTATTACGTTATAACGTATAACGTTATATTGGACCATTATATGATGTGTAACGTTATATACTATTACGTTACAACGTGAAACGTTATGTACTATTATGTTAGAAAGTATAACGTTATATTGGATCACTATATGATGTATAACGTTACATACTATTACGTTACAACGTATAACGTTATGTACTATTACGTGATAACGTATAACGTTATATTGGATCACTATATGATGTGTAATGTTATATAATATTACGTTACAACGTGAAACGCTATGTACTATTATGTTAGAACGTATAACGTTATATTGGATGACTATATGATGTTTAACGTTACATACTATTACGTTACAACGTATAACGTTATGTACTATTACGTTATAACGTATAACGTTTTATTAGATCACTATATGACGTAAAACGTTATGTACTATTACGTTACAACGTATAACGTTATGTATTATTACGTTACAACGTATAACGTTATATAGTATTACGTGATAACGTATAAAGTTATGATCTATTAAGTTACAACGTATAACATTATATTGGATCACTATATGATGTATGACGTTACATACTATTACCTTACATCGAATAACGTTTTATTGGACCACTATATGACGTAAAACGTTATATACTATTACGTTACAACGTATAACGTTATGTATTATTATGTTACAACGTTTAACTTTATGTACTATTACGCTATAGCGTAAAACGTTAAATTGGATCACTATATGATGTATAACGTTATATACTATTACGTTATAACGTATAACGTTATATTGGATCACTATATGATGTATAACGTCACATACTATTACGTTACAACGTATAACGTTATGTACTATTACGTTATAACGTATAACGTTATACTAGATCACTATATGACGTAAAACGTTATATACTATTACGTTACAACTTATAACGTTATGTATTATTACGTTACAACGTATAACGTTATATAGTATTACGTGATAACGTATAAAGTTATGATCTATTAAGTTACAACGCATAACATTATATTGGATCACTATATGATGTATAACGTTACATACTATTACCTTACATCGAATAACGTTTTATTGGACCACTATATGACGTAAAACGTTATATACTATTACGTTACAACGTATATCGTTATGTATTATTATGTTACAACGTTTAACTTTATGTACTATTACGCTATAGCGTAAAACGTTAAATTGGATCACTATATGATGTATAACGTTATATACTATTACGTTATAACGTATAACGTTATATTGGATCACTATATGATGTATAACGTCACATACTATTACGTTACAACGTATAACGTTATGTACTATTACGTTATAACGTATAACGTTATACTAGATCACTATATGACGTAAAACGTTATATACTATTACGTTACAACGTATAACGCTATGTATTATTACGTTACAACGTATAACGTTATGTATTATTACGTTACAACGTATAACGTTATGTACTACTACGTTATAACGTATAACGTTATGTACTATTACGTTATAACGTATGACGATATATTGGTTCACTATGTGATGTACAAGGTTATATACTATTACCTTACATCGGATAACGTTTTATTGGACCACTATATGACGTAAAACGTTATATACTATTACGTTACAACGTATAACGTTATGTATTACTACGTTACAACGTATAACGTTATGTACTATTACGTTTTAACGTATAACGTTATATTGGATCGCTATATGATGTGTAATGTTATATAATATTACGTTACAACGTATAACGTTATGTATTATTACGTTATAACGTATAACGTTATATTGGACCATTATATGATGTGTAACGTTATATACTATTACGTTACAACGTGAAACGTTATGTACTATTATGTCAGAAAGTATAACGTTATATTGGATCACTATATGATGTATAACGTTACATACTATTACGTTACAACGTATAACGTTATGTACTATTACGTGATAACGTATAACGTTATATTGGATCGCTATATGATGTGTAATGTTATATAATATTACGTTACAACGTGAAACGTTATGTACTACTATGTTAGAAAGTATAACGTTATATTGGATCACTATATGATGTATAACGTTACATACTATTACGTTACAACGTATAACGTTATGGACTATTACGTTATAACGTATAACGTTATGTATTATTACGTTACATCGTATAACGTTATGTACTATTACGTTATAACGTATAACGTTATACTAGATCACTATATGACGTAAAACGTTATATACTATTACGTTACAACATATAACGTTATGTATTATTACGTTACAACGTATAACGTTATGTACTATTACGTTTTAACGTATAACGTTATATTGGATCGCTATATGATGTGTAATGCTATATAATATTACGTTACAACGTATAACGTTATGTATTATTACGTTATAACGTATAACGTTATATTGGATCATTATATGATGTGTAACGTTATATACTATTACGTTACAACGTGAAACGATATGTACTACTATGTTAGAAAGTATAACGTTATATTGGATCACTATATGATGTAAAACGTTACATACTATTACGTTACAACGTATAACGTTATGTACTATTACGTTATGACGTATAACGTTATGTACTATTACGCTATAATGTATAACGTTATGTACTATTAAGTTATAACGTATAACGTTATATTGGATCGCTATATGATGTGTAATATTAAATAATATTACGTTACAACGTGAAACGTTATGTACTATTATGTTATAACGTATAACGTTATGTACTATTACGTTACAACGTATAACGTTATGTACTATTACGTTATAACGTATAACGATATATCGGTTCACTATATGATGTATAAGGTTATGTACTATTACGTGACAACGTATAACGTTATGTATTTTTACGTTACAACGTATTACGTTATGTACTATTACGTTACAACGTATAACGTTATGTACTATTACGTTATTACGTATAATATTATACTGGATCACTATTTGATGTATATCGTTACATACTATTACGTTACACCGAATAACGTTATATTGGATCACTATATGACGTAAAACGTTATATACTATTACGTTACAGCGTATAACGTTATGCATTATTACGTTACAACGGATAACGTTATGTACTATTACGTTATAACGTATAACGTTATACTAGATCACTATATGACGTAAAACGTTGTATACTATTACGTTACAACGTATAACGTTATGTATTATTACGTTACAACGTATAACGTTATGTACTGTTACGTTATAACGTATAACGTTATACTAGATCACTATGTGACGTAAAACGTTATATACTATTACGTTACAACGTATAACGTTATGTATTATTACGTTACAACGTATAACGTTATGTACTATTACATTATAACGTATAACGTTATATTGGATCGCTATATGATGTGTAATGTTATATAATATTACGTTACAACGTATAACGTTATGTATTATTACGTTATAACGTATAACGTTATATTGGACCATTATATGATGTGTAACGTTATATACTATTACGTTACAACGTGAAACGTTATGTACTATTATGTTAGAAAGTATAACGTTATATTGGATCACTATATGATGTATAACGTTACATACTATTACGTTACAACGTATAACGTTATGTACTATTACGTGATAACGTATAACGTTATATTGGATCACTATATGATGTGTAATGTTATATAATATTACGTTACAACGTGAAACGCTATGTACTATTATGTTAGAACGTATAACGTTATATTGGATGACTATATGATGTTTAACGTTACATACTATTACGTTACAACGTATAACGTTATGTACTATTACGTTATAACGTATAACGTTTTATTAGATCACTATATGACGTAAAACGTTATATACTATTACGTTACAACGTATAACGTTATGTATTATTACGTTACAACGTATAACGTTATATAGTATTACGTGATAACGTATAAAGTTATGATCTATTAAGTTACAACGTATAACATTATATTGGATCACTATATGATGTATGACGTTACATACTATTACCTTACATCGAATAACGTTTTATTGGACCACTATATGACGTAAAACGTTATATACTATTACGTTACAACGTATAACGTTATGTATTATTATGTTACAACGTTTAACTTTATGTACTATTACGCTATAGCGTAAAACGTTAAATTGGATCACTATATGATGTATAACGTTATATACTATTACGTTATAACGTATAACGTTATATTGGATCACTATATGATGTATAACGTCACATACTATTACGTTACAACGTATAACGTTATGTACTATTACGTTATAACGTATAACGTTATACTAGATCACTATATGACGTAAAACGTTATATACTATTACGTTACAACGTATAACGTTATGTATTATTACGTTACAACGTATAACGTTATATAGTATTACGTGATAACGTATAAAGTTATGATCTATTAAGTTACAACGCATAACATTATATTGGATCACTATATGATGTATAACGTTACATACTATTACCTTACATCGAATAACGTTTTATTGGACCACTATATGACGTAAAACGTTATATACTATTACGTTACAACGTATATCGTTATGTATTATTATGTTACAACGTTTAACTTTATGTACTATTACGCTATAGCGTAAAACGTTAAATTGGATCACTATATGATGTATAAAGTTATATACTATTACGTTATAACGTATAACGTTTTATTGGATCACTATTTGATGTATAACGTCACATACTATTACGTTACAACGTATAACGTTATGTACTATTACGTTATAACGTATAACGTTATACTAGATCACTATATGACGTAAAACGTTATATACTATTACGTTACAACGTATAACGCTATGTATTATTACGTTACAACGTATAACGTTATGTATTATTACGTTACAACGTATAACGTTATGTACTACTACGTTATAACGTATAACGTTATGTACTATTACGTTATAACGTATGACGATATATTGGTTCACTATGTGATGTACAAGGTTATATACTATTACCTTACATCGGATAACGTTTTATTGGACCACTATATGACGTAAAACGTTATATACTATTACGTTACAACGTATAACGTTATGTATTACTACGTTACAACGTATAACGTTATGTACTATTACGTTTTAACGTATAACGTTATATTGGATCGCTATATGATGTGTAATGTTATATAATATTACGTTACAACGTATAACGTTATGTATTATTACGTTATAACGTATAACGTTATATTGGACCATTATATGATGTGTAACGTTATATACTATTACGTTACAACGTGAAACGTTATGTACTATTATGTCAGAAAGTATAACGTTATATTGGATCACTATATGATGTATAACGTTACATACTATTACGTTACAACGTATAACGTTATGTACTATTACGTGATAACGTATAACGTTATATTGGATCGCTATATGATGTGTAATGTTATATAATATTACGTTACAACGTGAAACGTTATGTACTATTATGTTAGAACGTATGACGTTATATTGGATCACTATATGATGTATAACGTTACATACTATTACGTTACAACGTATAATGTTATGTACTATTACGTTATAACGTATAACGTTATACTAGATTACTATATGACGTAAAACGTTATATACTATTACGTTACAACGTATAACGTTATGTATTATTACGTTACAACGTATAACGCTATGCACTATTACGTTATAACGTATAACGTTATATTGGATCGCTATATGATGTGTAATGTTATATAATATTACGTTACAACGTGAAACGTTATGTGCTATTATGTTAGAACGTATGACGTTATATTGGATGACTATATGATGTTTAACGTTACATACTATTACGTTACAACGTATAACGTTATATACTATTACGTTACAACGTATAACGTTATGTATTATTATGTTACAACGTTTAACTTTATGTACTATTACGCTATAGCGTATAACGTTAAATTGGATCACTATATGATGTATAACGTTATATACAATTACGTTATAACGTATAACGTTTTATTGGATCACTATTTTTGTATATCGTTATGTACTATTACATAATAACGTGTAACGTTATATTGGATCACTATATGATATACATCGATATGTACTATTACGTTATAACGTATAACGTTATATTGGATCACCATATGATGTATATCGTTATGTACTATTACGTTATAACGTATAACGTTATATTGGATCACTATATGATGTATAACGTCACATACTATTACGTTACAACGTGAAACGTTATGTACTATTATGTTAGAACGTATGACGTTATATTGGATGACTATATGATGTTTAACGTTACATACTATTAGGTTACAACGTATAACGTTATATACTATTACGTTACAACGTATAACGTTATGTATTATTATGTTACAACGTTTAACTTTATGTACTATTACGCTATAGCGTATAACGTTAAATTGGATCACTATATGATGTATAACGTTATATACAATTACGTTATAACGTATAACGTTTTATTGGATCACTATTTTTGTATATCGTTATGTACTATGACATAATAGCGTGTAACGTTATATTGGATCACTATATGATGTATAACGTTATATACTATTACGTAATAACGTATAACGTTATGTACTATTACGTTATAACGTATAACGTTATATTGGATCACTATATGATGTGTAAAGTTATATACTATTACGTTACAAGGTGAAACGTTATATAGTATTATGTTAGAAAGTATAACGTTATATTGGATCACTATATGATGTATAACGTTACATACTATTACGTTACAACGTATAATGTTATGTACTATTACGTTATAACGTATAACGTTATACTAGATCACTATATGACGTAAAACGTTATATACTATTACGTTACAACGTATAACGTTATGTATTATTACGTTACAACGTATAACGTTATGTACTATTACGTTATAACGTATAACGTTATGTACTATTACGTTATAACGTATAACGATATATTGGTTCACTATGTGATGTACAAGGTTATATACTATTACCTTACATCGGATAACGTTTTATTGGACCACTATATGACGTAAAACGTTATATACTATTACGTTACAACGTATAACGTTATGTATTATTACGTTACAACGTATAACGTTATGTACTATTACGTTTTAACGTATAGCGTTATATTGGATCGCTATATGATGTGTAATGTTATATAATATTACGTTACAACGTACAACGTTATGTATTATTACGTTATAACGTATAACGTTATACTAGATCACTATATGACGTAAAACGTTATATACTATTACGTTACAACGTATAACGTTATGTATTATTACGTTACAACGTATAACGTTATGTACTATTACGTTTTAACGTATAACGTTATATTGGATCGCTAAATGATGTGTAATGTTATATAATATTACGTTACAACGTATAACGTTATGTATTATTACGTTATAACGTATAACGTTATATTGGATCATTATATGATGTGTAACGTTATATGCTATTACGTTACAACGTGAAACGTTATGTACTATTATGTTAGAAAGTATAACGTTATATTGGATCACTATATGATGTATAACGTTACATACTATTACGTTACAACGTATAACGTTATGGACTATTACGTTATAACGTATAACGTTATGTATTATTACGTTACATCGTATAACGTTATGTACTATTACGTTATAACGTATAACGTTATACTAGATCACTATATGACGTAAAACGTTATATACTATTACGTTACAACATATGACGTTATGTATTATTACGTTACAACGTATAACGTTATGTACTATTACGTTTTAACGTATAACGTTATATTGGATCGCTATATGATGTGTAATGTTATATAATATTACGTTACAACGTATAACGTTATGTATTATTACGTTATAACGTATAACGTTATATTGGATCATTATATGATGTGTAACGTTATATACTATTACGTTACAACGTGAAACGTTATGTACTACTATGTTAGAAAGTATAACGTTATATTGGATCACTATATGATGTAAAACGTTACATACTATTACGTTACAACGTATAACGTTATGTACTATTACGTTATAACGTATAACGTTATGTACTATTACGCTATAATGTATAACGTTATGTACTATTACGTTATAACGTATAACGTTATATTGGATCGCTACATGATGTGTAATGTTAAATAATATTACGTTACAACGTGAAACGTTATGTACTATTATGTTATAACGTATAACGTTATGTACTATTACGTTACAACGTATAACGTTATGTACTATTACGTTATAACGTATAACGATATATCGGTTCACTATATGATGTATAAGGTTATGTACTATTACGTGACAACGTATAACGTTATGTATCTTTACGTTACAACGTATTACGTTATGTACTATTACGTTATTACGTATAATATTATACTGGATCACTATTTGATGTATATCGTTACATACTATTACGTTACACCGAATAACGTTATATTGGATCACTATATGACGTAAAACGTTATATACTATTACGTTACAGCGTATAACGTTATGCATTATTACGTTACAACGGATAACGTTATGTACTATTACGTTATAACGTATAACGTTATACTAGATCACTATATGACGTAAAACGTTGTATACTATTACGTTACAACGTATAACGTTATGTATTATTACGTAACAACGTATAACGTTATGTACTGTTACGTTATAACGTATAACGTTATACTAGATCACTATGTGACGTAAAACGTTATATACTATTACGTTACAACGTATAACGTTATGTATTATTACGTTACAACGTATAACGTTATGTACTATTACGTTATAACGTATAACGTTATATTGGATCGCTATATGATGTGTAATGTTATATAATATTACGTTACAACGTATAACGTTATGTATTATTACGTTATAACGTATAACGTTATATTGGACCATTATATGATGTGTAACGTTATATACTATTACGTTACAACGTGAAACGTTATGTACTATTATGTTAGAAAGTATAACGTTATATTGGATCACTATATGATGTATAACGTTACATACTATTACGTTACAACGTATAACGTTATGTACTATTACGTGATAACGTATAACGTTATATTGGATCACTATATGATGTGTAATGTTATATAATATTACGTTACAACGTGAAACGCTATGTACTATTATGTTAGAACGTATAACGTTATATTGGATGACTATATGATGTTTAACGTTACATACTATTACGTTACAACGTCTAACGTTATGTACTATTACGTTATAACGTATAACGTTATATTAGATCACTATATGGCGTAAAACGTTATATACTATTATGTTACAACGTATAACGTTATGTATTATTACGTTACAACGTATAACGTTATATAGTAATACGTGATAACGTATAAAGTTATGATCTATTAAGTTACAACGTATAACATTATATTGGATCACTATATGATGTATGACGTTACATACTATTACCTTACATCGAATAACGTTTTATTGGACCACTATATGACGTAAAACGTTATATACTATTACGTTACAACGTATAACGTTATGTATTATTATGTTACAACGTTTAACTTTATGTACTATTACGCTATAGCGTAAAACGTTAAATTGGATCACTATATGATGTATAACGTTATATACTATTACGTTATAACGTATAACGTTATATTGGATCACTATATGATGTATAACGTCACATACTATTACGTTACAACGTATAACGTTATGTACTATTACGTTATAACGTATAACGTTATACTAGATCACTATATGACGTAAAACGTTATATACTATTACGTTACAACGTATAACGTTATGTATTATTACGTTACAACGTATAACGTTATATAGTATTACGTGATAACGTATAAAGTTATGATCTATTAAGTTACAACGCATAACATTATATTGGATCACTATATGATGTATAACGTTACATACTATTACCTTACATCGAATAACGTTTTATTGGACCACTATATGACGTAAAACGTTATATACTATTACGTTACAACGTATATCGTTATGTATTATTATGTTACAACGTTTAACTTTATGTACTATTACGCTATAGCGTATAACGTTAAATTGGATCACTATATGATGTATAACGTTATATACTATTACGTTATAACGTATAACGTTTTATTGGATCACTATATTTTGTATATCGTTATGTACTATTACATAATAACGTGTAACGTTATATTGGATCACTATATGATGTACATCGATATGTACTATTACGTTATAACGTATAACGTTATATTGGATCACTATATGATGTATATCGTTATCTACTATTACGTTATAACGTATAACGTTATATTGGATCACTATATGATGTATAACGTCACATACTATTACGTTACAACGAATAACGTTATGTACTATTACCTTATAACGTATAACGTTATACTAGATCACTATATGACGTAAAACGTTATATACTATTACGTTACAACGTATAACGTTATGTAGTATTACGTTATAACGTATAACGCTTTATTGGATCACTATATGACGTATAACGTTAAATACTATTACGTAATAACGTATAACGTTATGTGCTATTACATTATAACGTATAACGTTATATTGGATCACTATATGATGTGTAACGTTAAATACTATTACGTTACAACGTGAAACGTTATGTACTATTATGTTAGAAAGTATAACGTTATATTGGATCACTATATGATGTACAACGTTACATACTATTACGTTACAACGTATAATGTTATGTACTATTACGTTATAACGTATAACGTTATACTAGATCACTATATGACGTAAAACGTTATATACTATTACGTTACAACGTATAACGTTATGTATTATTACGTTACAACGTATAACGTTATGTACTATTACGTTATAACGTATAACGTTATGTACTATTACGTTATAACGTATAACGATATATTGGTTCACTATATGATGTACAAGGTTATATACTATTACGTTACAACGTATAACGTTATGTAGTATTTCGTTATAACGTATAGCGTTACATACTATATCGTTACATCGAATAACGTTATATTGGATCACTATATGACGTAAAACGTTATATACTATTACGTTACAACGTATAACGTTATCCTCTATTACGTTATAACGTATAACGCTATATTAGAATCACTATATGACGTATAACGTTAAATACTATTACGTAATAACGTATAACGCTATGTACTATTACGTTATAACGTACAACGTTATATTGGATCGCTATATGATGTGTAATGTTATATAATATTACGTTACAACGTGAAACGTTATGTACTATTATGTTAGAACGCATGACGTTATATTGGATGACTATATGATGTTTAACGTTACATACTATTACGTTACTACGTATAACGTTATATACTATTACGTTACAACGTATAACGTTATGTATTATTATGTTACAACGTTTAACTTTATGTACTATTACGCTATAGCGTATAACGTTAAATTGGATCACTATATGATGTATAACGTTATATACTATTACGTTATAACGTATAACGTTTTATTGGATCACTATATTTTGTATATCGTTATGTACTATTACATAATAACGTGTAACGTTATATTGGATCACTATATGATGTACATCGATATGTACTATTACGTTATAACGTATAACGTTATATTGGATCACTATATGACGTATATCGTTATGTACTATGACATAATAACGTGTAACGTTATATTGGATCACTATATGATGTATAACGTTATATACTATTACGTAATAACGTATAACGTTATATTGGATCACTATATGATGTGTAAAGTTATATACTATTACGTTACAACGTGAAACGTTATATACTATTATGTTAGAAAGTACAACGTTATATTGGATCACTATATGATGTATAACGTTACATACTATTACGTTACAACGTATAATGTTATGTACTATTACGTTATAACGTATAACGTTATACTAGATCACTATACGACGTAAAACGTTATATACTATTACGTTACAACGTATAACGTTATGTATTATTACGTTACAACGTATAACGTTATGTACTATTACGTTATAGCGTATAACGTTATGTACTATTACGTTATAACGTATAACGATATATTGGTTCACTATGTGATGTACAAGGTTATATACTATTACCTTACATCGGATAACGTTTTATTGGACCACTATATGACGTAAAACGTTATATACTATTACATTACAACGTATAACGTTATGTATTATTACGTTACAACGTATAACATTATGTACTATTACGTTTTAACGTATAACGTTATATTGGATCGCTATATGATGTGTAATGTTATATAATATTACGTTACAACGTATAACGTTATGTATTATTACGTTATAACGTATAACGTTATATTGGATCATTATATGATGTGTAACGTTATATACTATTACGTTACAACGTGAAACGTTATGTACTATTATGTTAGAAAGTATAACGTTATATTGGATCACTATATGATGTATAACGTTACATAATATTACGTTACAACGTATAACGTTATGTACTATTACGTTATAACGTATAACGTTATACTAGATGACTATATGACGTAAAACGTTATATACTATTACGTTACAACGTATAACGTTATGTATTATTACGTTACAACGTATAACGTAATATAGTATTACGTAATAACGTATAAAGTTATGATCTATTAAGTTACAACGTATAACATTATATTGGATCACTATATGATGTATAACGTTACATACTATTACCTTACATCGGATAACGTTTTATTGGACCACTATATGACGTAAAACGTTATATACTATTACATTACGACGTATAACGTTATGTATTATTATGTTACAACGTTTAACTTTATGTACTATTACGCTATAGCGTATAACGTTAAATTGGATCACTATATGATGTATAACGTTATATACTATTACGTTATAACGTATAACGTTATATTGGATCACTATATTTTGTATATCGTTATGTACTATTACATAATAACGTGTAACGTTACATTGGATCACTATATGATGTACATCGATATGTACTATTACGTTATAACGTATAACGTTATATTGGATCACTATATGATGTGTAACGTTAAATACTATTACGTTACAACGTGAAACGTTATGTACTATTATGTTAGAAAGTATAACGTTATATTGGATCACTATATGATGTACAACGTTACATACTATTACGTTACAACGTATAATGTTATGTACTATTACGTTATAACGTATAACGTTATACTAGATCACTATATGACGTAAAACGTTATATACTATTACGTTACAACGTATAACGTTATGTATTATTACGTTACAACGTATAACGTTATGTACTATTACGTTATAACGTATAACGTTATGTACTATTACGTTATAACGTATAACGATATATTGGTTCACTATATGATGTACAAGGTTATATACTATTACGTTACAACGTATAACGTTATGTAGTATTACGTTATAACGTATAGCGTTACATACTATATCGTTACATCGAATAACGTTATATTGGATCACTATATGACGTAAAACGTTATATACTATTACGTTAAAACGTATAACGTTATCCTCTATTACGTTATAACGTATAACGCTATATTACAATCACTATATGACGTATAACGTTAAATACTATTACGTAATAACGTATAACGCTATGTACTATTACGTTATAACGTACAACGTTATATTGGATCGCTATATGATGTGTAATGTTATATAATATTACGTTACAACGTGAAACGTTATGTACTATTATGTTAGAACGTATGACGTTATATTGGATGACTATATGATGTTTAACGTTACATACTATTACGTTACAACGTATAACGTTATATACTATTACGTTACAACGTATAACGTTATGTATTATTATGTTACAACGTTTAACTTTATGTACTATTACGCTATAGCGTATAACGTTAAATTGGATCACTATATGATGTATAACGTTATATACTATTACGTTATAACGTATAACGTTTTATTGGATCACTATATTTTGTATATCGTTATGTACTATTACATAATAACGTGTAACGTTATATTGGATCACTATATGATGTACATCGATATGTACTATTACGTTATAACGTATAACGTTATATTGGATCACTATATGACGTATATCGTTATGTACTATGACATAATAACGTGTAACGTTATATTGGATCACTATATGATGTATAGCGTTATATACTATTACGTAATAACGTATAACGTTATGTACTATTACGTTATAACGTATAACGTTATATTGGATCACTATATGATGTGTAAAGTTATATACTATTACGTTACAACGTGAAACGTTATATACTATTATGTTAGAAAGTACAACGTTATATTGGATCACTATATGATGTATAACGTTACATACTATTACGTTACAACGTATAATGTTATGTACTATTACGTTATAATGTATAACGTTATACTAGATCACTATATGACGTAAAACGTTATATACTATTACGTTACAACGTATAACGTTATGTATTATTACGTTACAACGTGTAACGTTATATAGTATTACGTGATAACGTATAAAGCTATGATCTATTAAGTTACAACGTATAACATTATATTGGATGACTATAGGATGTATGACGTTACATACTATTACCTTACATCGAATAACGTTTTATTGGACCACTATATGACGTAAAACGTTATATACTATAACGTTACAACGTATAACGTTATGTATTATTATGTTACAACGTTTAACTTTATGTACTAATACGCTATAGCGTATAACGTTAAATTGGATCACTATATGATGTATAACGTTATATACTATTACGTTATAACGTATAACGTTATATTGGATCACTATATGACGTATATCGTTATGTACTATGACATAATAACGTGTAACGTTATATTGGATCACTATATGATGTATAACGTTATATACTATTACGTAATAACGTATAACGTTATGTACTATTACGTTATAACGTATAACGTTATATTGGATCACTATATGATGTGTAAAGTTATATACTATTACGTTACAACGTGAAACGTTATATACTATTATGTTAGAAAGTACAACGTTATATTGGATCACTATATGATGTATAACGTTACATACTATTACGTTACAACGTATAATGTTATGTACTATTACGTTATAACGTATAACGTTATACTAGATCACTATATGACGTAAAACGTTATATACTATTACGTTACAACGTATAACGTTATGTATTATTACGTTACAACGTATAACGTAATATAGTATTACGTAATAACGTATAAAGTTATGATCTATTAAGTTAGAACGTATAACATTATATTGGATCACTATATGATGTATAACGTTACATACTATTACCTTACATCGGATAACGTTTTATTGGACCACTATATGACGTAAAACGTTATATACTATTACATTACAGCGTATAACGTTATGTATTATTATGTTACAACGTTTAACTTTATGTACTATTACGCTATAGCGTATAACGTTAAATTGGATCACTATATGATGTATAACGTTATATACTATTACGTTATAACGTATAACGTTATATTGGATCACTATATTTTGTATATCGTTATGTACTATTACATAATAACGTGTAACGTTACATTGGATCACTATATGATGTACATCGATATGTACTATTACGTTATAACGTATAACGTTATATTGGATCACTATATGATGTGTAACATTATATACCATTACGTTACAACGTATAACGTTATGTACTATTACGTTATAACGTATAACGTTATGTACTATTACGTTATAACGTATAACGTTATATTGGATCGCTATATGATGTGTAATGTTATATAATATTACGTTACAACGTGAAACGTTATGTACTATTATGTTAGAACGTATAACGTTATATTGGATGACTATATGATGTTTAACGTTACATACTATTACGTTACAACGTATAACGTTATGTACTATTACGTTATAACGTATAACGCTATATTAGATCACTATATGAAGTAAAACGTGATATACTATTACGTGACAACGTATAACGTTATGTATTTTTAAGTTACAACGTATTACGTTATGTACTATTACGTTACAACGTATAACGTTATGTATTATTACGATACAACGTATAACGTTATATAGTATTACGTGATAACGTATAAAGTTATGATCTATTAAGTTACAACGTATAACATTATATTGGATCACTATATGATGTATGACGTTACATACTATTACCTTACATCGAATAACGTTTTATTGGACCACTATATGACGTAAAACGTTATATACTATTACGTTACAACGTATAACGTTATGTATTATTATGTTACAACGTTTAACTTTATGTACTATTACGCTATAGCGTATAACGTTAAATTGGATCACTATATGATGTATAACGTTATATAGTATTACGTTATAACGTATAACGTTTTATTGGATCACTATATTTTGTATATCGTTATGTACTATTACATAATAACGTGTAACGTTATATTGGATCACTATATGATGTACATCGATATGTACTATTACGTTATAACGTATAACGTTATATTGGATGACTATATGATGTATAACGTCACATACTATTACGTTACAACGTATAACGTTATGTACTATTACGTTATAACGTATAACGTTATACTAGATCACTATATGACGTAAAACGTTATATACTATTACGTTACAACGTATAACGTTATGTAGTATTACGTTATAACGTATAACGCTTTATTGGATCACTATATGACGTATAACGTTAAATACTATTACGTAATAACGTATAACGTTATGTACTATTACATTATAACGTATAACGTTATATTGCATCACTATATGATGTGTAACGTTAAATACTATTACGTTACAACGTGAAACGTTATTTACTATTATGTTGGAAAGTATAACGTTATATTGGATCACTATATGATGTATAACGTTACATGCTATTACGTTACAACGTATAACGTTATGTATTATTACGTTACAACGTATAACGTTATGTACTATTACGTTACAACATATAACGTTGTGTACTATTACGTTATAACGTATAACGATATACTAGATCACTATATGACGTAAAACGTTGTATACTATTACGTTACAGCGTATAACGTTATGTATTATTACGTTACAACGTATAACGTTATGTACTATTACGTTATAACGTATAACGTTATACTAGATCACTATGTGACGTAAAACGTTATATACTATTACGTGACAACGTATAACGTTATGTATTTTTACGTTACAACGTATAACGTTATGTACTATTACGTTATTACGTATAATATTATACTGGATCACTATTTGACGTATACGGTTACATACTATTACGTTACACCGAATAACGTTATATTGGATCACTATATGACGTAAAACGTTATATACTATTACGTTACAGCGTATAACGTTATGCATTATTATGTCACAACGTATAACGTTATGTACTATTACGTTATAACGTATAACGTTATACTAGATCACTATATGACGTAAAACGTTGTATACTATTACGTTACAGCGTATAACGTTATGTATTATTACGTTACAACGTATAACGTTATGTACTATTACGTTATAACGTATAACGTTATACTAGATCACTATGTGACGTAAAACGTTATATACTATTACGTTACAACGTATAACGTTATGTATTATTACGTTACAACGTATAACGTTATGTACTATTACGTTATAACGTATAACGTTATATTGGATCGCTATATGTTGTGTAATGTTATATAATATTACGTTACAACGTATAACGTTATATATTATTACGTTATAACGTATAACGATATATCGGTTCACTATATGATGTATAAGGTTATGTACTATTACGTGACAACGTATCACTTTATGTATTTTTACGTTACAACGTATTACGTTATGTACTATTACGTTACAGCGTATAACGTTATGTACTATTACGTTATTACGTATAATATTATACTGGATCACTATTTGATGTATATCGTTACATACTATTACGTTACACCGAATAACGTTATATTGGATCACCATATGATGTACATCGATATGTACTATTACGTTATAACGTATAACGTTATATTGGATCACTATATGATGTATATCGTTATGTACTATTACATAATAACGTGTAACGTTATATTGGATCACTATATGATGAATAACGTTATATACTATTACGTAATAACGTATAACGTTATGTACTATTACGCTATAACGTATAACGTTATATTGGATCACTATATGATGTGTAACGTTATATACTATTACGTTACAACGTGAAACGATATATACTATTACGTTACAACGTGAAACGTTATATACTATTACGTTACAACGTGAAACGTTATATACTGTTATGTTAGAAAGTATAACGTTATATTGGATCACTATATGATGTATAACGTTACATACTATTACGTTACAACGTATAATGTTATGTACTATTACGTTATAACGTATAACGTTATACTAGATCACTATATGACGTAAAACGTTATATACTATTACGTTACAACGTATAACGTTATGTACTATTACGTTATAACGTATAACGATATATTGGTTCACTATATGATGTACAAGGTTATATACTATTACGTTACAACGTATAACGTTATGTAGTATTACGTTATAACGTATAACGTTACATACTATTACGTTACATCGAATAACGTTATATTGGACCACTATATGACGTAAAACGTTATATACTATTACGTTACAACGTATAACGTTATCCTCTATTACGTTATAACGTATAACGCTATATTAGAATCACTATATGACCTATAACGTTAAATACTATTACGTTATAACGTATAACGATATATTGGATCGCTATATGATGTGTAATGTTGTATAATATTACGTTACAACGTGAAACGTTATGTACTATTATGTTAGAACGGATGACGTTATATTGGATCACTATATGATGTATAACGTTACATACTATTACGTTACCACGTATAATGTTATGTACTATTACGTTATAACGTATAACGTTATACTAGATCACTATATGACGTAAAACGTTATATACTATTACGTTAAAACGTATAACGTTATGTATTATTACGTTACAACGTATAACGTTATGTACTATTACGTTATTACGTATAATATTATACTGGATCACTATTTGATGTATATCGTTACATACTATTACGTTACACCGAATAACGTTATATTGGATCACTATATGACGTAAAACGTTATATACTATTACGTTACAACGTATTACGTTATGTACTATTACGTTACAGCGTATAACGTTATGTACTATTACGTTATTACGTATAATATTATACTGGATCACTATTTGATGTATATCGTTACATACTATTACGTTACACCGAATAACGTTATATTGGATCACTATATGATGTACATCGATATGTACTATTACGTTATAACGTATAACGTTATATTGGATCACTATATGATGTATATCGTTATGTACTATTACATAATAACGTGTAACGTTATATTGGATCACTATATGATGAATAACGTTATATACTATTACGTAATAACGTATAACGTTATGTACTATTACGCTATAACGTATAACGTTATATTGGATCACTATATGACGTAAAACGTTATATACTATTACGTTACAACGTATAACGTTATGTATTATTACGATACAACGTATAACGTTATATAGTATTACGTGATAACGTATAAAGTTATGATCTATTAAGTTACAACGTATAACATTATATTGGATCACTATATGATGTATGACGTTACATACTATTACCTTACATCGAATAACGTTTTATTGGACCACTATATGACGTAAAACGTTATATACTATTACGTTACAACGTATAACGTTATGTATTATTATGTTACAACGTTTAACTTTATGTACTATTACGCTATAGCGTATAACGTTAAATTGGATCTCTATATGATGTATAACGTTATATAGTATTACGTTATAACGTATAAAGTTTTATTGGATCACTATATTTTGTATATCGTTATGTACTATTACATAATAACGTGTAACGTTATATTGGATCACTATATGATGTACATCGATATGTACTATTACGTTATAACGTATAACGTTATATTGGATCACTATATGATGTATAACGTCACATACTATTACGTTACAACGTATAACGTTATGTACTATTACGTTATAACGTATAACGTTATACTAGATCACTATATGACGTAAAACGTTATATACTATTACGTTACAACGTATAACGTTATGTAGTATTACGTTATAACGTATAACGCTTTATTGGATCACTATATGACGTATAACGTTAAATACTATTACGTAATAACGTATAACGTTATGTACTATTACATTATAACGTATAACGTTATATTGGATCACTATATGATGTGTAACGTTAAATACTATTACGTTACAACGTGAAACGTTATGTACTATTATGTTGGAAAGTATAACGTTATATTGGATCACTATATGATGTATTACGTCACATACTATTACGTTACAACGTATAACGTTATGTACTATTACGTTATAACGTATAACGTTATATTAGATCACTATATGACGTAAAACGTTATATACTATTACGTTACAACGTATAACGTTATGTATTATTATGTTACAACGGTTAACTTTATGTACTATTACGTTATAGCGTATAACGTTAAATTGGATCACTATATGATGTATAGCGTTATATACTATTACGTTATAACGTATAACGTTATATTGGATCACTATATGATGTGTAACGTCACATACTATTACGTTACAACGTATAACGTTATGTACTATTACGTTATAACGTATAACGTTATATTAGATCACTATATGACGTAAAACGTTATATACTATTACGTTACAACGTATAACGTTATGTATTATTTCGTTATAACGTATAACGTTATATTGGATCACTATATGATGTGTAACGTTATATACTATTACGCTACAACGTGAAACGTTATGTACTATTATGTTAGAAAGTATAACGTTATATTGGATCACTATATGATGTATAACGTTACATGCTATTACGTTACAACGTATAACGTTATGTATTATTACGTTACAACGTATAACGTTATGTACTATTACGTTACAACATATAACGTTGTGTACTATTACGTTATAACGTATAACGATATATCGGTTCACTATATGACGTATAAGGTTATGTACTATTACGTGACAACGTATAACGTTATGTATTTTTACGTTACAACGTATAACGTTATGTACTATTACGTTATTACGTATAATATTATACTGGATCACTATTTGACGTATATCGTTACATACTATTACGTTACACCGAATAACGTTATATTCGATCACTATATGACGTAAAACGTTATATACTATTACGTTACAGCGTATAACGTTATGCATTATTATGTTACAACGTATAACGTTATGTACTATTACGTTATAACGTATAACGTTATACTAGATCACTATATGACGTAAAACGTTGTATACTATTACGTTACAGCGTATAACGTTATGTATTATTACGTTACAACGTATAACGTTATGTACTATTACGTTATAACGTATAACGTTATACTAGATCACTATGTGACGTAAAACGTTATATACTATTACGTTACAACGTATAACGTTATGTATTATTACGTTACAACGTATAACGTTATGTACTATTACGTTATAACGTATAACGTTATGTACTATTACGTTATAACGTATAACGATATATTGGTTCACTATATGATGTACAAGGTTATATACTATTACGTTACAACGTATAACGTTATGTAGTATTACGTTATAACGTATAACGTTACATACTATTACGTTACATCGAATAACGTTATATTGGATCACTATATGATGTATAACGTTATATACTATTACGTTATAACGTATAACGTTATATTGGATCACTATATGATGTATAACGTCACATACTATTACGTTACAACGTATAACGTTATGTACTATTACGTTATAACGTATAACGTTATACTAGATCACTATATGACGTAAAACGTTATATACTATTACGTTACAACGTATAACGTTATGTATTATTACGATACAACGTATAACGTTATATAGTATTACGTGATAACGTATAAAGTTATGATCTATTAAGTTATAACGTATAACATTATATTGGATCACTATATGATGTATGACGTTACATACTATTACCTTACATCGAATAACGTTTTATTGGACCACTATATGACGTAAAACGTTATATACTATTACGTTACAACGTATAACGTTATGTATTATTATGTTACAACGTTTAACTTTATGTACTATTACGCTATAGCGTATAACGTTAAATTGGATCACTATATGATGTATAACGTTATATACTATTACGTTATAACGTATAACGTTTTATTGGATCACTATATTTTGTATATCGTTATGTACTATTACATAATAACGTGTAACGTTATATTGGATCACTATATGATGTACATCGATATGTACTATTACATAATAACGTGTAACGTTATATTGGATCACTATATGATGAATAACGTTATATACTATTACGTAATAACGTATAACGTTATGTACTATTACGCTATAACGTATAACGTTATATTGGATCACTATATGACGTAAAACGTTATATACTATTACGTTACAACGTATAACGTTATGTATTATTACGATACAACGTATAACGTTATATAGTATTACGTGATAACGTATAAAGTTATGATCTATTAAGTTACAACGTATAACATTATATTGGATCACTATATGATGTATGACGTTACATACTATTACCTTACATCGAATAACGTTTTATTGGACCACTATATGACGTAAAACGTTATATACTATTACGTTACAACGTATAACGTTATGTACTATTACGTTATAACGTATAACGTTATACTAGATCACTATATGACGTAAAACGTTATATACTATTACGTTACAACGTATAACGTTATGTAGTATTACGTTATAACGTATAACGCTTTATTGGATCACTATATGACGTATAACGTTAAATACTATTACGTAATAACGTATAACGTTATGTACTATTACATTATAACGTATAACGTTATATTGGATCACTATATGATGTGTAACGTTAAATACTATTACGTTACAACGTGAAACGTTATGTACTATTATGTTGGAAAGTATAACGTTATATTGGATCACTATATGATGTATTACGTCACATACTATTACGTTACTACGTATAACGTTATGTACTATTACGTTATAACGTATAACGTTATATTGCATCGCTATATGATGTGTAATGTTATATAATATTACGTTACAACGTGAAACGTTATGTACTATTATGTTAGAACGTATGACGTTATATTGGATCACTATATGATGTATAACGTTACATACTATTACGTTACAACGTATAATGTTATGTACTATTACGTTATAACGTATAACGTTATACTAGATCACTATATGACGTAAAACGTTATATACTATTACGTTACAACGTATAACGTTATGTATTATTACGTTACAACGTATAACGTTATGTACTATTACGTTATAACGTATAACGTTATATTGGATCGCTATATGATGTGTAATGTTATATAATATTACGTTACAATGTGAAACGTTATGTACTATTATGTTAGAACGTATGACGTTATATTGGATGACTATATGATGTTTAACGTTACATACTATTACGTTACTACGTATAACGTTATGTACTATTACGTTATAACGTATAACGTTATATTGCATCGCTATATGATGTGTAATGTTATATAATATTACGTTACAACGTGAAACGTTATGTACTATTATGTTAGAACGTATGACGTTATATTGGATCACTATATGATGTATAACGTTACATACTATTACGTTACAACGTATAATGTTATGTACTATTACGTTATAACGTATAACGTTATACTAGATCACTATATGACGTAAAACGTTATATACTAATACGTTACAACGTATAACGTTATGTATTATTACGTTACAACGTATAACGTTATGTACTATTACGTTATAACGTATAACGTTATATTGGATCGCTATATGATGTGTAATGTTATATAATATTACGTTACAATGTGAAACGTTATGTACTATTATGTTAGAACGTATGACGTTATATTGGATGACTATATGATGTTTAACGTTACATACTATTACGTTACTACGTATAACGTTATGTATTATTACGTTACAACGTATAACGTTATGTACTATTACGTTACAACATATAACGTTGTATACTATTACGTTATAACGTATAACGGTATATCGGTTCACTATATGATGTATAAGGTTATGTACTATTACGTGACAACGTATAACGTTATGTATTTTTACGTTACAACGTATAACGTTATGTACTATTACGTTATTACGTATAATATTATACTGGATCACTATTTGATGTATATCGTTACATACTATTACGTTACACCGAATAACGTTATATTGGATCACTATATGACGTAAAACGTTATATACTATTACGTTACAACGTATAACGTTATGTATTATTACGTTACAACGTATAACGTTATGTACTATTACGTTATAACGTATAACGTTATACTAGATCACTATATGACGTAAAACGTTATATACTATTACGCTACAACGTATAACGTTATGTATTATTACGTTACAACGTATAACGTTATGTACTATTACGTTATAACGTATAACGTTATATTGGATCGCTATATGATGTGCAACGTTACAGACTATTACCTTACATCGAATAACGTCTTATTGGACCACTATATGACGTAAAACGTTATATACTATTACGTTACAACGTATAACGTTATGTATTATTATGTTACAACGTTTAACTTTATGTACTATTACGCTATAGCGTATAACGTTAAATTGGATCACTATATGATGTATAACGTTATATACTATTACGTTATAACGTATAACGTTATATTGGATCACTATATTTTGTATATCGTTATGTACTATTACATAATAACGTGTAACGTTATATTGGATCACTATATGATGTATAACGTTACATACTATTACGTTACAACGTATAATGTTATGTACTATTACGTTATAACGTATAACGTTATACTAGATCACTATATGACGTAAAACGTTATATACTATTACGTTACAACGTATAACGTTATGTATTATTACGTTACAACGTATAACGTTATGTACTATTACGTTATAACGTATAACGTTATGTACTATTACGTTATAACGTATAACGATATATTGGTTCACTATATGATGTACAAGGTTATATACTATTACGTTACAACGTATAACGTTATGTAGTATTACGTTATAACGTATAACGTTACATACTATTACGTTACATCGAATAACGTTATATTGGATCACTATATGACGTAAAACGTTATATACTATTACGTTACAACGTATAACGTCATCCTCTATTACGTTATAAGGTATAACGCTATATTAGAATCACTATATGACGTATAACGTTAAATACTATTACGTAATAACGTATAACGATATGTATTTTTACGTTACAACGTATAACGTTATGTACAATTACGTTATTACGTATAATATTATACTGGATCACTATTTGATGTATATCGTTACATACTATTACGTTACACCGAATAACGTTATATTGGATCACTATATGACGTAAAACGTTATATACTATTACGTTACAACGTATAACGTTATGCATTATTACGTTACAACGTATAACGTTATGTACTATTACGTTATAACGTATAACGTTATGCTAGATCACTATATGACGTAAAACGTTATATACTATTACGTTACAACGTATAACGTTATGTATTATTATGTTACAACGTTTAACTTTATGTACTATTACGCTATAGCGTATAACGTTAAATTGGATCACTATATGATGTATAACGTTATATACTATTACGTTTTAACGTATAACGTTATATTGGATGACTATATGATGTATAACGTCACATACTATTACGTTACAACGTATAACGTTATGTACTATTACGTTATAACGTATAACGTTATACTAGATCACTATATGACGTAAAACGTTATATACTATTACGTTACAACGTATAACGTTATGTATTATTACGATACAACGTATAACGTTATATAGTATTACGTGATAACGTATAAAGTTATGATCTATTAAGTTACAACGTATAACATTATATTGGATCACTATATGATGTATGACGTTACATACTATTACCTTACATCGAATAACGTTTTATTGGACCACTATATGACGTAAAACGTTATATACTATTACGCTACAACGTATAACGTTATGTATTATTATGTTACAACGTTTAACTTTATGTACTATTACGCTATAGCGTATAACGTTAAATTGGATCACTATATGATGTATAACGTTATATACTATTACGTTATAACGTATAACGTTATATTGGATCACTATATGATGTATAACGTCACATACTATTACGTTACAACGTATAACGTTATGTACTATTACGTTATAACGTATAACGTTATACTAGATCACTATATGACGTAAAACGTTATATACTATTACGTTACAACGTATAACGTTATGTATTATTACGATACAACGTATAACGTTATATAGTATTACGTGATAACGTATAAAGTTATGATCTATTAAGTTATAACGTATAACATTATATTGGATCACTATATGATGTATGACGTTACATACTATTACCTTACATCGAATAACGTTTTATTGGACCACTATATGACGTAAAACGTTATATACTATTACGTTACAACGTATAACGTTATGTATTATTATGTTACAACGTTTAACTTTATGTACTATTACGCTATAGCGTATAACGTTAAATTGGATCACTATATGATGTATAACGTTATATACTATTACGTTATAACGTATAACGTTTTATTGGATCACTATATTTTGTATATCGTTATGTACTATTACATAATAACGTGTAACGTTATATTGGATCACTATATGATGTACATCGATATGTACTATTACATAATAACGTGTAACGTTATATTGGATCACTATATGATGAATAACGTTATATACTATTACGTAATAACGTATAACGTTATGTACTATTACGCTATAACGTATAACGTTATATTGGATCACTATATGACGTAAAACGTTATATACTATTACGTTACAACGTATAACGTTATGTATTATTACGATACAACGTATAACGTTATATAGTATTACGTGATAACGTATAAAGTTATGATCTATTAAGTTACAACGTATAACATTATATTGGATCACTATATGATGTATGACGTTACATACTATTACCTTACATCGAATAACGTTTTATTGGACCACTATATGACGTAAAACGTTATGTACTATTACGTTACATCGTATAACGTTATGTATTATTATGTTACAACGTTTAACTTTATGTACTATTACGCTATAGCGTATAACGTTAAATTGGATCTCTATATGATGTATAACGTTATATAGTATTACGTTATAACGTATAACGTTTTATTGGATCACTATATTTTGTATATCGTTATGTACTATTACATAATAACGTGTAACGTTATATTGGATCACTATATGATGTACATCGATATGTACTATTACGTTATAACGTATAACGTTATATTGGATCACTATATGATGTATAACGTCACATACTATTACGTTACAACGTATAACGTTATGTACTATTACGTTATAACGTATAACGTTATACTAGATCACTATATGACGTAAAACGTTATATACTATTACGTTACAACGTATAACGTTATGTAGTATTACGTTATAACGTATAACGCTTTATTGGATCACTATATGACGTATAACGTTAAATACTATTACGTAATAACGTATAACGTTATGTACTATTACATTATAACGTATAACGTTATATTGGATCACTATATGATGTGTAACGTTAAATACTATTACGTTACAACGTGAAACGTTATGTACTATTATGTTGGAAAGTATAACGTTATATTGGATCACTATATGATGTATTACGTCACATACTATTACGTTACAACGTATAACGTTATGTACTATTACGTTATAACGTATAACGTTATATTAGATCACTATATGACGTAAAACGTTATATACTATTACGTTACAACGTATAACGTTATGTATTATTATGTTACAACGGTTAACTTTATGTACTATTACGTTATAGCGTATAACGTTAAATTGGATCACTATATGATGTATAACGTTATATACTATTACGTTATAACGTATAACGTTATATTGGATCACTATATGATGTGTAACGTCACATACTATTACGTTACAACGTATAACGTTATGTACTATTACGTTATAACGTATAACGTTATATTAGATCACTATATGACGTAAAACGTTATATACTATTACGTTACAACGTATAACGTTATGTATTATTTCGTTATAACGTATAACGTTATATTGGATCACTATATGATGTGTAACGTTATATACTATTACGCTACAACGTGAAACGTTATGTACTATTATGTTAGAAAGTATAACGTTATATTGGATCACTATATGATGTATAACGTTACATGCTATTACGTTACAACGTATAACGTTATGTATTACTACGTTACAACGTATAACGTTATGTACTATTACGTTACAACATATAACGTTGTGTACTATTACGTTATAACGTATAACGATATATCGGTTCACTATATGATGTATAAGGTTATGTACTATTACGTGACAACGTATAACGTTATGTATTTTTACGTTACAACGTATAACGTTATGTACTATTACGTTATTACGTATAATATTATACTGGATCACTATTTGACGTATATCGTTACATACTATTACGTTACACCGAATAACGTTATATTCGATCACTATATGACGTAAAACGTTATATACTATTACGTTACAGCGTATAACGTTATGCATTATTATGTTACAACGTATAACGTTATGTACTATTACGTTATAACGTATAACGTTATACTAGATCACTATATGACGTAAAACGTTGTATACTATTACGTTACAGCGTATAACGTTATGTATTATTACGTTACAACGTATAACGTTATGTACTATTACGTTATAACGTATAACGTTATACTAGATCACTATGTGACGTAAAACGTTATATACTATTACGTTACAACGTATAACGTTATGTATTATTACGTTACAACGTATAACGTTATGTACTATTACGTTATAACGTATAACGTTATATTGGATCGCTATATGTTGTGTAATGTTATATAATATTACGTTACAACGTATAACGTTATGTATTATTACGTTATAACGTATAACGATATATCGGTTCACTATATGATGTATAAGGTTATGTACTATTACGTGACAACGTATCACTTTATGTATTTTTACGTTACAACGTATTACGTTATGTACTATTACGTTACAGCGTATAACGTTATGTACTATTACGTTATTACGTATAATATTATACTGGATCACTATTTGATGTATATCGTTACATACTATTACGTTACACCGAATAACGTTATATTGGATCACTATATGACGTAAAACGTTGTATACTATTACGTTACAACGTATAACGTTATGTATTATTACGTTACAACGTATAACGTTATGTACTATTACGTTATAACGTATAACGTTATATTGGATCGCTATATGATGTGTAATGTTATATAATATTACGTTACAACGTATAACGTTATGTACTATTACGTTATAACGTATAACGTTATATTGGATCGCTATATGATGTGTAATGTTATATAATATTACGTTACAATGTGAAACGTTATGTACTATTATGTTAGAACGTATGACGTTATATTGGATCACTATATGATGTATAACGTTACATACTATTACGTTACAACGTATAATGTTATGTACTATTACGTTATAACGTATAACGTTATACTAGATCACTATATGACGTAAAACGTTATATACTATTACGTTACAACGTATAACGTTATGTATTATTACGTTACAACGTATAACGTTATGTACTATTACGTTATAACGTATAACGTTATACTAGATCACTATATGACGTAAAACGTTATATACTATTATGTTACAACGTATAACGTTATGTATTATTACGTTACAACGTATAACGTTATGTACTATTACGTTATAACGTATAACGTTATACTAGATCACTATATGACGTAAAACGTTATATACTATTACGTTACAACGTATAACGTTATGTATTATTACGTTACAACGTATAACGTTATACTAGATCACTATATGACGTAAAACGTTATATACTATTACGTTACAACGTATAACGTTATGTATTATTACGTTACAACGTATAACGTTATGTACTATTACGTTATAACGTATAACGTTATACTAGATCACTATATGACGTAAAACGTTATATACTATTACGTTACAACGTATAACGTTATGTATTATTACGTTACAACGTATAACGTTATGTACTATTACGTTATAACGTATAACGTTATATTGGATCGCTATATGATGTGTAATGTTATATAATATTACGTTACAATGTGAAACGTTATGTACTATTATGTTAGAACGTATGACGTTATATTGGATGACTATATGATGTTTAACGTTACATACTATTACGTTACTACGTATAACGTTATGTACTATTACGTTATAACGTATAACGTTATATTGCATCGCTATATGATGTGTAATGTTATATAATATTACGTTACAACGTGAAACGTTATGTACTATTATGTTAGAACGTATGACGTTATATTGGATCACTATATGATGTATAACGTTACATACTATTACGTTACAACGTATAATGTTATGTACTATTACGTTATAACGTATAACGTTATACTAGATCACTATATGACGTAAAACGTTATATACTATTACGTTACAACGTATAACGTTATGTATTATTACGTTACAACGTATAACGTTATGTACTATTACGTTATAACGTATAACGTTATATTGGATCGCTATATGATGTGTAATGTTATATAATATTACGTTACAATGTGAAACGTTATGTACTATTATGTTAGAACGTATGACGTTATATTGGATGACTATATGATGTTTAACGTTACATACTATTACGTTACTACGTATAACGTTATGTATTATTACGTTACAACGTATAACGTTATGTACTATTACGTTACAACATATAACGTTGTATACTATTACGTTATAACGTATAACGGTATTTCGGTTCACTATATGATGTATAAGGTTATGTACTATTACGTGACAACGTATAACGTTATGTATTTTTAC
The DNA here is from genome assembly GCF_910591885.1 of Bombus terrestris. Taxonomy (NCBI): domain Eukaryota; kingdom Metazoa; phylum Arthropoda; class Insecta; order Hymenoptera; family Apidae; genus Bombus; species Bombus terrestris. The sequence goes on along the minus strand of NC_063273.1, from coordinate 13,440,365 downwards.
GTTACAACGTATAACGTTATGTACTATTACGTTATTACGTATAATATTATACTGGATCACTATTTGATGTATATCGTTACATACTATTACGTTACACCGAATAACGTTATATTGGATCACTATATGACGTAAAACGTTATATACTATTACGTTACAACGTATAACGTTATGTATTATTACGTTACAACGTATAACGTTATGTACTATTACGTTATAACGTACAACGTTATACTAGATCACTATATGACGTAAAACGTTATATACTATTACGTTACAACGTATAACGTTATGTATTATTACGTTACAACGTATAACGTTATGTACTATTACGTTATAACGTATAACGTTATATTGGATCGCTATATGATGTGCAACGTTACAGACTATTACCTTACATCGAATAACGTCTTATTGGACCACTATATGACGTAAAACGTTATATACTATTACGTTACAACGTATAACGTTATGTATTATTATGTTACAACGTTTAACTTTATGTACTATTACGCTATAGCGTATAACGTTAAATTGGATCACTATATGATGTATAACGTTATATACTATTACGTTATAACGTATAACGTTATATTGGATCACTATATTTTGTATATCGTTATGTACTATTACATAATAACGTGTAACGTTATATTGGATCACTATATGATGTATAACGTTACATACTATTACGTTACAACGTATAATGTTATGTACTATTACGTTATAACGTATAACGTTATACTAGATCACTATATGACGTAAAACGTTATATACTATTACGTTACAACGTATAACGTTATGTATTATTACGTTACAACGTATAACGTTATGTACTATTACGTTCTAACGTATAACGTTATATTGGTTCGCTATATGATGTGCAACGTTACATACTATTACCTTACATCGAATAACGTTTTATTGGACCACTATATGACGTAAAACGTTATATACTATTACGTTACAACGTATAACGTTATGTATTATTATGTTACAGCGTTTAACTTTATGTACTATTACGCTATAGCGTATAACGTTAAATTGGATCACTATATGATGTATAACGTTATATACTATTACGTTTTAACGTATAACGTTATATTGGATGACTATATGATGTATAACGTCACATACTATTACGTTACAACGTATAACGTTATGTACTATTACGTTATAACGTATAACGTTATACTAGATCACTATATGACGTAAAACGTTATATACTATTACGTTACAACGTATAACGTTATGTATTATTACGATACAACGTATAACGTTATATAGTATTACGTGATAACGTATAAAGTTATGATCTATTAAGTTACAACGTATAACATTATATTGGATCACTATATGATGTATGACGTTACATACTATTACCTTACATCGAATAACGTTTTATTGGACCACTATATGACGTAAAACGTTATATACTATTACGCTACAACGTATAACGTTATGTATTATTATGTTACAACGTTTAACTTTATGTACTATTACGCTATAGCGTATAACGTTAAATTGGATCACTATATGATGTATAACGTTATATACTATTACGTTATAACGTATAACGTTATATTGGATCACTATATGATGTATAACGTCACATACTATTACGTTACAACGTATAACGTTATGTACTATTACGTTATAACGTATAACGTTATACTAGATCACTATATGACGTAAAACGTTATATACTATTACGTTACAACGTATAACGTTATATATTATTACGATGCAACGTATAACGTTATATAGTATTACGTGATAACGTATAAAGTTATGATCTATTAAGTTATAACGTATAACATTATATTGGATCACTATATGATGTATGACGTTACATACTATTACCTTACATCGAATAACGTTTTATTGGACCACTATATGACGTAAAACGTTATATACTATTACGTTACAACGTATAACGTTATGTATTATTATGTTACAACGTTTAACTTTATGTACTATTACGCTATAGCGTATAACGTTAAATTGGATCACTATATGATGTATAACGTTATATACTATTACGTTATAACGTATAACGTTTTATTGGATCACTATATTTTGTATATCGTTATGTACTATTACATAATAACGTGTAACGCTATATTGGATCACTATATGATGTACATCGATATGTACTATTACATAATAACGTGTAACGTTATATTGGATCACTATATGATGAATAACGTTATATACTATTACGTAATAACGTATAACGTTATGTACTATTACGCTATAACGTATAACGTTATATTGGATCACTATATGACGTAAAACGTTATATACTATTACGTTACAACGTATAACGTTATGTATTATTACGATACAACGTATAACGTTATATAGTATTACGTGATAACGTATAAAGTTATGATCTATTAAGTTACAACGTATAACATTATATTGGATCACTATATGATGTATGACGTTACATACTATTACCTTACATCGAATAACGTTTTATTGGACCACTATATGACGTAAAACGTTATGTACTATTACGTTACATCGTATAACGTTATGTATTATTATGTTACAACGTTTAACTTTATGTACTATTACGCTATAGCGTATAACGTTAAATTGGATCTCTATATGATGTATAACGTTATATAGTATTACGTTATAACGTATAACGTTTTATTGGATCACTATATTTTGTATATCGTTATGTACTATTACATAATAACGTGTAACGTTATATTGGATCACTATATGATGTACATCGATATGTACTATTACGTTATAACGTATAACGTTATATTGGATCACTATATGATGTATAACGTCACATACTATTACGTTACAACGTATAACGTTATGTACTATTACGTTATAACGTATAACGTTATACTAGATCACTATATGACGTAAAACGTTATATACTATTACGTTACAACGTATAACGTTATGTAGTATTACGTTATAACGTATAACGCTTTATTGGATCACTATATGACGTATAACGTTAAATACTATTACGTAATAACGTATAACGTTATGTACTATTACATTATAACGTATAACGTTATATTGGATCACTATATGATGTGTAACGTTAAATACTATTACGTTACAACGTGAAACGTTATGTACTATTATGTTGGAAAGTATAACGTTATATTGGATCACTATATGATGTATTACGTCACATACTATTACGTTACAACGTATAACGTTATGTACTATTACGTTATAACGTATAACGTTATATTAGATCACTATATGACGTAAAACGTTATATACTATTACGTTACAACGTATAACGTTATGTATTATTATGTTACAACGGTTAACTTTATGTACTATTACGTTATAGCGTATAACGTTAAATTGGATCACTATATGATGTATAACGTTATATACTATTACGTTATAACGTATAACGTTATATTGGATCACTATATGATGTGTAACGTCACATACTATTACGTTACAACGTATAACGTTATGTACTATTACGTTATAACGTATAACGTTATATTAGATCACTATATGACGTAAAACGTTATATACTATTACGTTACAACGTATAACGTTATGTATTATTTCGTTATAACGTATAACGTTATATTGGATCACTATATGATGTGTAACGTTATATACTATTACGCTACAACGTGAAACGTTATGTACTATTATGTTAGAAAGTATAACGTTATATTGGATCACTATATGATGTATAACGTTACATGCTATTACGTTACAACGTATAACGTTATGTATTACTACGTTACAACGTATAACGTTATGTACTATTACGTTACAACATATAACGTTGTGTACTATTACGTTATAACGTATAACGATATATCGGTTCACTATATGATGTATAAGGTTATGTACTATTACGTGACAACGTATAACGTTATGTATTTTTACGTTACAACGTATAACGTTATGTACTATTACGTTATTACGTATAATATTATACTGGATCACTATTTGACGTATATCGTTACATACTATTACGTTACACCGAATAACGTTATATTCGATCACTATATGACGTAAAACGTTATATACTATTACGTTACAGCGTATAACGTTATGCATTATTATGTTACAACGTATAACATTATGTACTATTACGTTATAACGTATAACGTTATACTAGATCACTATATGACGTAAAACGTTGTATACTATTACGTTACAGCGTATAACGTTATGTATTATTACGTTACAACGTATAACGTTATGTACTATTACGTTATAACGTATAACGTTATACTAGATCACTATGTGACGTAAAACGTTATATACTATTACGTTACAACGTATAACGTTATGTATTATTACGTTACAACGTATAACGTTATGTACTATTTCGTTATAACGTATAACGTTATATTGGATCGCTATATGTTGTGTAATGTTATATAATATTACGTTACAACGTATAACGTTATGTATTATTACGTTATAACGTATAACGATATATCGGTTCACTATATGATGTATAAGGTTATGTACTATTACGTGACAACGTATCACTTTATGTATTTTTACGTTACAACGTATTACGTTATGTACTATTACGTTACAGCGTATAACGTTATGTACTATTACGTTATTACGTATAATATTATACTGGATCACTATTTGATGTATATCGTTACATACTATTACGTTACACCGAATAACGTTATATTGGATCACTATATGACGTAAAACGCTGTATACTATTACGTTACAACGTATAACGTTATGTATTATTACGTTACAACGTATAACGTTATGTACTATTACGTTATAACGTATAACGTTATATTGGATCGCTATATGATGTGTAATGTTATATAATATTACGTTACAACGTATAACGTTATGTACTATTACGTTATAACGTATAACGTTATATTGGATCGCTATATGATGTGTAATGTTATATAATATTACGTTACAATGTGAAACGTTATGTACTATTATGTTAGAACGTATGACGTTATATTGGATCACTATATGATGTATAACGTTACATACTATTACGTTACAACGTATAATGTTATGTACTATTACGTTATAACGTATAACGTTATACTAGATCACTATATGACGTAAAACGTTATATACTATTACGTTACAACGTATAACGTTATGTATTATTACGTTACAACGTATAACGTTATGTACTATTACGTTATAACGTATAACGTTATACTAGATCACTATATGACGTAAAACGTTATATACTATTACGTTACAACGTATAACGTTATGTATTATTACGTTACAACGTATAACGTTATGTACTATTACGTTATAACGTATAACGTTATACTAGATCACTATATGACGTAAAACGTTATATACTATTACGTTACAACGTATAACGTTATGTATTATTACGTTACAACGTATAACGTTATACTAGATCACTATATGACGTAAAACGTTATATACTATTACGTTACAACGTATAACGTTATGTATTATTACGTTACAACGTATAACGTTATGTACTATTACGTTATAACGTATAACGTTATACTAGATCACTATATGACGTAAAACGTTATATACTATTACGTTACAACGTATAACGTTATGTATTATTACGTTACAACGTATAACGTTATGTACTATTACGTTATAACGTATAACGTTATGTTGGATCGCTATATGATGTGTAATGTTATACAATATTACGTTACAATGTGAAACGTTATGTACTATTATGTTAGAACGTATGACGTTATATTGGATGACTATATGATGTTTAACGTTACATACTATTACGTTACTACGTATAACGTTATGTACTATTACGTTATAACGTATAACGTTATATTGCATCGCTATATGATGTGTAATGTTATATAATATTACGTTACAACGTGAAACGTTATGTACTATTATGTTAGAACGTATGACGTTATATTGGATCACTATATGATGTATAACGTTACATACTATTACGTTACAACGTATAATGTTATGTACTATTACGTTATAACGTATAACGTTATACTAGATCACTATATGACGTAAAACGTTATATACTATTACGTTACAACGTATAACGTTATGTATTATTACGTTACAACGTATAACGTTATGTACTATTACGTTATAACGTATAACGTTATATTGGATCGCTATATGATGTGTAATGTTATATAATATTACGTTACAATGTGAAACGTTATGTACTATTATGTTAGAACGTATGACGTTATATTGGATGACTATATGATGTTTAACGTTACATACTATTACGTTACTACGTATAACGTTATGTATTATTACGTTACAACGTATAACGTTATGTACTATTACGTTACAACATATAACGTTGTATACTATTACGTTATAACGTATAACGGTATTTCGGTTCACTATATGATGTATAAGGTTATGTACTATTACGTGACAACGTATAACGTTATGTATTTTTACGTTACAACGTATAACGTTATGTACTATTACGTTATTACGTATAATATTATACTGGATCACTATTTGATGTATATCGTTACATACTATTACGTTACACCGAATAACGTTATATTGGATCACTATATGACGTAAAACGTTATATACTATTACGTTACAACGTATAACGTTATGTATTATTACGTTACAACGTATAACGTTATGTACTATTACGTTATAACGTACAACGTTATACTAGATCACTATATGACGTAAAACGTTATATACTATTACGTTACAACGTATAACGTTATGTATTATTACGTTACAACGTATAACGTTATGTACTATTACGTTATAACGTATAACGTTATATTGGATCGCTATATGATGTGCAACGTTACAGACTATTACCTTACATCGAATAACGTCTTATTGGACCACTATATGACGTAAAACGTTATATACTATTACGTTACAACGTATAACGTTATGTATTATTATGTTACAACGTTTAACTTTATGTACTATTACGCTATAGCGTATAACGTTAAATTGGATCACTATATGATGTATAACGTTATATACTATTACGTTATAACGTATAACGTTATATTGGATCACTATATTTTGTATATCGTTATGTACTATTACATAATAACGTGTAACGTTATATTGGATCACTATATGATGTATAACGTTACATACTATTACGTTACAACGTATAATGTTATGTACTATTACGTTATAACGTATAACGTTATACTAGATCACTATATGACGTAAAACGTTATATACTATTACGTTACAACGTATAACGTTATGTATTATTACGTTACAACGTATAACGTTATGTACTATTACGTTCTAACGTATAACGTTATATTGGTTCGCTATATGATGTGCAACGTTACATACTATTACCTTACATCGAATAACGTTTTATTGGACCACTATATGACGTAAAACGTTATATACTATTACGTTACAACGTATAACGTTATGTATTATTATGTTACAGCGTTTAACTTTATGTACTATTACGCTATAGCGTATAACGTTAAATTGGATCACTATATGGTGTATAACGTTATATACTATTACGTTTTAACGTATAACGTTATATTGGATGACTATATGATGTATAACGTCACATACTATTACGTTACAACGTATAACGTTATGTACTATTACGTTATAACGTATAACGTTATACTAGATCACTATATGACGTAAAACGTTATATACTATTACGTTACAACGTATAACGTTATGTATTATTACGATACAACGTATAACGTTATATAGTATTACGTGATAACGTATAAAGTTATGATCTATTAAGTTACAACGTATAACATTATATTGGATCACTATATGATGTATGACGTTACATACTATTACCTTACATCGAATAACGTTTTATTGGACCACTATATGACGTAAAACGTTATATACTATTACGCTACAACGTATAACGTTATGTATTATTATGTTACAACGTTTAACTTTATGTACTATTACGCTATAGCGTATAACGTTAAATTGGATCACTATATGATGTATAACGTTATATACTATTACGTTATAACGTATAACGTTATATTGGATCACTATATGATGTATAACGTCACATACTATTACGTTACAACGTATAACGTTATGTACTATTACGTTATAACGTATAACGTTATACTAGATCACTATATGACGTAAAACGTTATATACTATTACGTTACAACGTATAACGTTATATATTATTACGATGCAACGTATAACGTTATATAGTATTACGTGATAACGTATAAAGTTATGATCTATTAAGTTATAACGTATAACATTATATTGGATCACTATATGATGTATGACGTTACATACTATTACCTTACATCGAATAACGTTTTATTGGACCACTATATGACGTAAAACGTTATATACTATTACGTTACAACGTATAACGTTATGTATTATTATGTTACAACGTTTAACTTTATGTACTATTACGCTATAGCGTATAACGTTAAATTGGATCACTTTATGATGTATAACGTTATATACTATTACGTTATAACGTATAACGTTTTATTGGATCACTATATTTTGTATATCGTTATGTACTATTACATAATAACGTGTAACGCTATATTGGATCACTATATGATGTACATCGATATGTACTATTACATAATAACGTGTAACGTTATATTGGATCACTATATGATGAATAACGTTATATACTATTACGTAATAACGTATAACGTTATGTACTATTACGCTATAACGTATAACGTTATATTGGATCACTATATTTTGTATATCGTTATGTACTATTACATAATAACGTGTAACGTTATATTGGATCACTATATGATGTACATCGATATGTACTATTACATAATAACGTGTAACGTTATATTGGATCACTATATGATGAATAACGTTATATACTATTACGTAATAACGTATAACGTTATGTACTATTACGCTATAACGTATAACGTTATATTGGATCACTATATGACGTAAAACGTTATATACTATTACGTTACAACGTATAACGTTATGTATTATTACGATACAACGTATAACGTTATATAGTATTACGTGATAACGTATAAAGTTATGATCTATTAAGTTACAACGAAAACATTATATTGGATCACTATATGATGTATGACGTAACATACTATTACCTTACATCGAATAACGTTTTATTGGACCACTATATGACGTAAAACGTTATATACTATTACGTTACAACGTATAACGTTATGTATTATTATGTTACAACGTTTAACTTTATGTACTATTACGCTATAGCGTATAACGTTAAATTGGATCTCTATATGATGTATAACGTTATATAGTATTACGTTATAACGTATAACGTTTTATTGGATCACTATATTTTGTATATCGTTATGTACTATTACATAATAACGTGTAACGTTATATTGGATCACTATATGATGTACATCGATATGTACTATTACGTTATAACGTATAACGTTATATTGGATCACTATATGATGTATAACGTCACATACTATTACGTTACAACGTATAACGTTATGTACTATTACGTTATAACGTATAACGTTATACTAGATCACTATATGACGTAAAACGTTATATACTATTACGTTACAACGTATAACGTTATGTAGTATTACGTTATAACGTATAACGCTTTATTGGATCACTATATGACGTATAACGTTAAAGACTATTACGTAATAACGTATAACGTTATGTACTATTACATTATAACGTATAACGTTATATTGGATCACTATATGATGTGTAACGTTAAATACTATTACGTTACAACGTGAAACGTTATGTACTATTATGTTGGAAAGTATAACGTTATATTGGATCACTATATGATGTATTACGTCACATACTATAACGTTACAACGTATAACGTTATGTACTATTACGTTATAACGTATAACGTTATATTAGATCACTATATGACGTAAAACGTTATATACTATTACGTTACAACGTATAACGTTATGTATTATTATGTTACAATGGTTAACTTTATGTACTATTACGTTATAGCGTATAACGTTAAATTGGATCACTATATGATGTATAACGTTATATACTATTACGTTATAACGTATAACGTTATATTGGATCACTATATGATGTGTAACGTCACATACTATTACGTTACAACGTATAACGTTATGTACTATTACGTTATAACGTATAACGTTATATTAGATCACTATATGACGTAAAACGTTATATACTATTACGTTACAACGTATAACGTTATGTATTATTTCGTTATAACGTATAACGTTATATTGGATCACTATATGATGTGTAACGTTATATACTATTACGCTACAACGTGAAACGTTATGTACTATTATGTTAGAAAGTATAACGTTATATTGGATCACTATATGATGTATAACGTTACATGCTATTACGTTACAACGTATAACGTTATGTATTATTACGTTACAACGTATAACGTTATGTACTATTACGTTACAACATATAACGTTGTGTACTATTACGTTATAACGTATAACGATATATCGGTCCACTATATGATGTATAAGGTTATGTACTATTACGTGACAACGTATAACGTTATGTATTTTTACGTTACAACGTATAACGTTATGTACTATTACGTTATTACGTATAATATTATACTGGATCACTATTTGACGTATATCGTTACATACTATTACGTTACACCGAATAACGTTATATTCGATCACTATATGACGTAAAACGTTATATACTATTACGTTACAGCGTATAACGTTATGCATTATTATGTTACAACGTATAACGTTATGTACTATTACGTTATAACGTATTACGTTATACTAGATCACTATATGACGTAAAACGTTGTATACTATTACGTTACAGCGTATAACGTTATGTATTATTACGTTACAACGTATAACGTTATGTACTATTACGTTATAACGTATAACGTTATACTAGATCACTATGTGACGTAAAACGTTATATACTATTACGTTACAACGTATAACGTTATGTATTATTACGTTACAACGTATAACGTTATGTACTATTACGTTATAACGTATAACGTTATATTGGATCGCTATATGTTGTGTAATGTTATATAATATTACGTTACAACGTATAACGTTATGTATTATTACGTTATAACGTATAACGATATATCGGTTCACCATATGATGTATAAGGTTATGTACTATTACGTGACAACGTATCACTTTATGTATTTTTACGTTACAACGTATTACGTTATGTACTATTACGTTACAGCGTATAACGTTATGTACTATTACGTTATTACGTATAATATTATACTGGATCACTATTTGACGTATATCGTTACATACTATTACGTTACACCGAATAACGTTATATTCGATCACTATATGACGTAAAACGTTATATACTATTACGTTACAGCGTATAACGTTATGCATTATTATGTTACAACGTATAACGTTATGTACTATTACGTTATAACGTATAACGTTATACTAGATCACTATGTGACGTAAAACGTTATATACTATTACGTTACAACGTATAACGTTATGTATTATTACGTTACAACGTATAACGTTATGTACTATTACGTTATAACGTATAACGTTATGTAATATTACGTTATAACGTATAACGATATATTGGTTCACTATATGATGTACAAGGTTATATACTATTACGTTACAACGTATAACGTTATGTAGTATTACGTTATAACGTATAACGTTACATACTATTACGTTACATCGAATAACGTCATATTGGATCACTATATGACGTAAAACGTTATATACTATTACGTTACAACGTATAACGTTATCCTCTATTACGTTATAACGTATAACGTTATATTGGATCGCTATATGATGTGTAATGTTATATAATATTACGTTACAATGTGAAACGTTATGTACTATTATGTTAGAACGTATGACGTTATATTGGATCACTATATGATGTATAACGTTACATACTATTACGTTACAACGTATAATGTTATGTACTATTACGTTATAACGTATAACGTTATACTAGATCACTATATGACGTAAAACGTTATATACTATTACGTTACAACGTATAACGTTATGTATTATTACGTTACAACGTATAACGTTATGTACTATTACGTTATAACGTATAACGTTATACTAGATCACTATATGACGTAAAACGTTATATACTATTACGTTACAACGTATAACGTTATGTATTATTACGTTACAACGTATAACGTTATGTACTATTACGTTATAACGTATAACGTTATACTAGATCACTATATGACGTAAAACGTTATATACTATTACGTTACAACGTATAACGTTATGTATTATTACGTTACAACGTATAACGTTATACTAGATCACTATATGACGTAAAACGTTATATACTATTACGTTACAACGTATAACGTTATGTATTATTACGTTACAACGTATAACGTTATGTACTATTACGTTATAACGTATAACGTTATACTAGATCACTATATGACGTAAAACGTTATATACTATTACGTTACAACGTATAACGTTATGTATTATTACGTTACAACGTATAACGTTATGTACTATTACGTTATAACGTATAACGTTATATTGGATCGCTATATGATGTGTAATGTTATATAATATTACGTTACAATGTGAAACGTTATGTACTATTATGTTAGAACGTATGACGTTATATTGGATGACTATATGATGTTTAACGTTACATACTATTACGTTACTACGTATAACGTTATGTACTATTACGTTATAACGTATAACGTTATATTGCATCGCTATATGATGTGTAATGTTATATAATATTACGTTACAACGTGAAACGTTATGTACTATTATGTTAGAACGTATGACGTTATATTGGATCACTATATGATGTATAACGTTACATACTATTACGTTACAACGTATAATGTTATGTACTATTACGTTATAACGTATAACGTTATACTAGATCACTATATGACGTAAAACGTTATATACTATTACGTTACAACGTATAACGTTATGTATTATTACGTTACAACGTATAACGTTATGTACTATTACGTTATAACGTATAACGTTATATTGGATCGCTATATGATGTGTAATGTTATATAATATTACGTTACAATGTGAAACGTTATGTACTATTATGTTAGAACGTATGACGTTATATTGGATGACTATATGATGTTTAACGTTACATACTATTACGTTACTACGTATAACGTTATGTATTATTACGTTACAACGTATAACGTTATGTACTATTACGTTACAACATATAACGTTGTATACTATTACGTTATAACGTATAACGGTATATCGGTTCACTATATGATGTATAAGGTTATGTACTATTACGTGACAACGTATAACGTTATGTATTTTTACGTTACAACGTATAACGTTATGTACTATTACGTTATTACGTATAATATTATACTGGATCACTATTTGATGTATATCGTTACATACTATTACGTTACACCGAATAACGTTATATTGGATCACTATATGACGTAAAACGTTATATACTATTACGTTACAACGTATAACGTTATGTATTATTACGTTACAACGTATAACGTTATGTACTATTACGTTATAACGTATAACGTTATACTAGATCACTATATGACGTAAAACGTTATATACTATTACGTTACAACGTATAACGTTATGTATTATTACGTTACAACGTATAACGTTATGTACTATTACGTTATAACGTATAACGTTATATTGGATCGCTATATGATGTGTAATGTTATATAATATTACGTTACAATGTGAAACGTTATGTACTATTATGTTAGAACGTATGACGTTATATTGGATGACTATATGATGTTTAACGTTACATACTATTACGTTACTACGTATAACGTTATGTACTATTACGTTATAACGTATAACGTTATATTGCATCGCTATATGATGTGTAATGTTATATAATATTACGTTACAACGTGAAACGTTATGTACTATTATGTTAGAACGTATGACGTTATATTGGATGACTATATGATGTTTAACGTTACATACTATTACGTTACTACGTATAACGTTATGTATTATTACGTTACAACGTATAACGTTATGTACTATTACGTTACAACATATAACGTTGTATACTATTACGTTATAACGTATAACGGTATATCGGTTCACTATATGATGTATAAGGTTATGTACTATTACGTGACAACGTATAACGTTATGTATTTTTACGTTACAACGTATAACGTTATGTACTATTACGTTATTACGTATAATATTATACTGGATCACTATTTGATGTATATCGTTACATACTATTACGTTACACCGAATAACGTTATATTGGATCACTATATGACGTAAAACGTTATATACTATTACGTTACAACGTATAACGTTATGTATTATTACGATACAACGTATAACGTTATGTACTATTACGTTATAACGTATAACGTTATACTAGATCACTATATGACGTAAAACGTTATATACTATTACGTTACAACGTATAACGTTATGTATTATTACGTTACAACGTATAACGTTATGTACTATTACGTTATAACGTATAACGTTATATTGGATCGCTATATGATGTGCAACGTTACAGACTATTACCTTACATCGAATAACGTCTTATTGGACCACTATATGACGTAAAACGTTATATACTATTACGTTACAACGTATAACGTTATGTATTATTATGTTACAACGTTTAACTTTATGTACTATTACGCTATAGCGTATAACGTTAAATTGGATCACTATATGATGTATAACGTTATATACTATTACGTTATAACGTATAACGTTATATACTATTACGTTATAACGTATAACGTTATATTGGATCACTATATTTTGTATATCGTTATGTACTATTACATAATAACGTGTAACGTTATATTGGATCACTATATGATGTATAACGTTACATACTATTACGTTACAACGTATAATGTTATGTACTATTACGTTATAACGTATAACGTTATACTAGATCACTATATGACGTAAAACGTTATATACTATTACGTTACAACGTATAACGTTATGTATTATTACGTTACAACGTATAACGTTATGTACTATTACGTTATAACGTATAACGTTATGTACTATTACGTTATAACGTATAACGATATATTGGTGCACTATATGATGTACAAGGTTATATACTATTACGTTACAACGTATAACGTTATGTAGTATTACGTTATAACGTATAACGTTACATACTATTACGTTACATCGAATAACGTTATATTGGATCACTATATGATGTAAAACGTTATATACTATTACGTTACAACGTATAACGTCATCCTCTATTACGTTATAAGGTATAACGCTATATTAGAATCACTATATGACGTATAACGTTAAATACTATTACGTAATAACGTATAACGATATGTATTTTTACGTTACAACGTATAACGTTATGTACAATTACGTTATTACGTATAATATTATACTGGATCACTATTTGATGTATATCGTTACATACTATTACGTTACACCGAATAACGTTATATTGGATCACTATATGACGTAAAACGTTATATACTATTACGTTACAACGTATAACGTTATGCATTATTACGTTACAACGTATAACGTTATGTACTATTACGTTATAACGTATAACGTTATGCTAGATCACTATATGACGTAAAACGTTATATACTATTACGTTACAACGTATAACGTTATGTATTATTACGTTACAACGTATAACGTTATGTACTATTACGTTCTAACGTATAACGTTATATTGGTTCGCTATATGATGTGCAACGTTACATACTATTACCTTACATCGAATAACGTTTTATTGGACCACTATATGACGTAAAACGTTATATACTATTACGTTACAACGTATAACGTTATGTATTATTATGTTACAACGTTTAACTTTATGTACTATTACGCTATAGCGTATAACGTTAAATTGGATCACTATATGATGTATAACGTTATATACTATTACGTTTTAACGTATAACGTTATATTGGATGACTATATGATGTATAACGTCACATACTATTACGTTACAACGTATAACGTTATGTACTATTACGTTATAACGTATAAAGTTATGATCTATTATGTTACAACGTATAACATTATATTGGATCACTATATGATGTATGACGTTACATACTATTACCTTACATCGAATAACGTTTTATTGGACCACTATATGACGTAAAACGTTATATACTATTACGCTACAACGTATAACGTTATGTATTATTATGTTACAACGTTTAACTTTATGTACTATTACGCTATAGCGTATAACGTTAAATTGGATCACTATATGATGTATAACGTTATATACTATTACGTTATAACGTATAACGTTATATTGGATCACTATATGATGTATAACGTCACATACTATTACGTTACAACGTATAACGTTATGTACTATTACGTTATAACGTATAACGTTATACTAGATCACTATATGACGTAAAACGTTATATACTATTACGTTACAACGTATAACGTTATGTATTATTACGATACAACGTATAACGTTATATAGTATTACGTGATAACGTATAAAGTTATGATCTATTAAGTTATAACGTATAACATTATATTGGATCACTATATGATGTATGACGTTACATACTATTACCTTACATCGAATAACGTTTTATTGGACCACTATATGAAGTAAAACGTTATATACTATTACGTTACAACGTATAACGTTATGTATTATTATGTTACAACGTTTAACTTTATGTACTATTACGCTATAGCGTATAACGTTAAATTGGATCACTATATGATGTATAACGTTATATACTATTACGTTATAACGTATAACGTTTTACTGGATCACTATATTTTGTATATCGTTATGTACTATTACATAATAACGTGTAACGTTATATTGGATCACTATATGATGTACATCGATATGTACTATTACGTTATAACGTATAACGTTATGTATTATTACGTTACAACGTATAACGTTATGTACTATTACGTTACAACATATAACGTTGTATACTATTACGTTATAACGTATAACGGTATATCGGTTCACTATATGATGTATAAGGTTATGTACTATTACGTGACAACGTATAACGTTATGTATTTTTACGTTACAACGTATAACGTTATGTATTATTATGTTACAACGTTTAACTTTATGTACTATTACGCTATAGCGTATAACGTTAAATTGGATCACTATATGATGTATAACGTTATATACTATTACGTTATAACGTATAACGTTTTATTGGATCACTATATTTTGTATATCGTTATGTACTATTACATAATAACGTGTAACGTTATATTGGATCACTATATGATGTACATCGATATGTACTATTACGTTATAACGTATAACGTTATGTATTATTACGTTACAACGTATAACGTTATGTACTATTACGTTACAACATATAACGTTATATACTATTACGTTACAACGTATAACGTTATGTATTATTACGTTACAACGTATAACGTTATGTACTATTACGTTATAACGTATAACGTTATACTAGATCACTATATGACGTAAAACGTTATATACTATTACGTTACAACGTATAACGTTATGTATTATTACGTTACAACGTATAACGTTATACTAGATCACTATATGACGTAAAACGTTATATACTATTACGTTACAACGTATAACGTTATGTATTATTACGTTACTACGTATAACGTTATGTACTATTACGTTATAACGTATAACGTTATACTAGATCACTATATGACGTAAAACGTTATATACTATTACGTTACAACGTATAACGTTATGTATTATTACGTTACAACGTATAACGTTATGTACTATTACGTTATAACGTATAACGTTATATTGGATCGCTATATGATGTGTAATGTTATATAATATTACGTTACAATGTGAAACGTTATGTACTATTATGTTAGAACGTATGACGTTATATTGGATGACTATATGATGTTTAACGTTACATACTATTACGTTACTACGTATAACGTTATGTACTATTACGTTATAACGTATAACGTTATATTGCATCGCTATATGATGTGTAATGTTACATAATATTACGTTACAACGTGAAACGTTATGTACTATTATGTTAGAACGTATGACGTTATATTGGATCACTATATGATGTATAACGTTACATACTATTACGTTACAACGTATAATGTTATGTACTATTACGTTATAACGTATAACGTTATACTAGATCACTATATGACGTAAAACGTTATATACTATTACGTTACAACGTATAACGTTATGTATTATTACGTTACAACGTATAACGTTATGTACTATTACGTTATAACGTATAACGTTATATTGGATCGCTATATGATGTGTAATGTTATATAATATTACGTTACAATGTGAAACGTTATGTACTATTATGTTAGAACGTATGACGTTATATTGGATGACTATATGATGTTTAACGTTACATACTATTACGTTACTACGTATAACGTTATGTATTATTACGTTACAACGTATAACGTTATGTACTATTACGTTACAACATATAACGTTGTATACTATTACGTTATAACGTATAACGGTATATCGGTTCACTATATGATGTATAAGGTTATGTACTATTACGTGACAACGTATAACGTTATGTATTTTTACGTTACAACGTATAACGTTATGTACTATTACGTTATTACGTATAATATTATACTGGATCACTATTTGATGTATATCGTTACATACTATTACGTTACACCGAATAACGTTATATTGGATCACTATATGACGTAAAACGTTATATACTATTACGTTACAACGTATAACGTTATGTATTATTACGTTACAACGTATAACGTTATGTACTATTACGTTATAACGTATAACGTTATACTAGATCACTATATGACGTAAAACGTTATATACTATTACGTTACAACGTATAACGTTATGTATTATTACGTTACAACGTATAACGTTATGTACTATTACGTTATAACGTATAACGTTATATTGGATCGCTATATGATGTGCAACGTTACAGACTATTACCTTACATCGAATAACGTCTTATTGGACCACTATATGACGTAAAACGTTATATACTATTACGTTACAACGTATAACGTTATGTATTATTATGTTACAACGTTTAACTTTATGTACTATTACGCTATAGCGTATAACGTTAAATTGGATCACTATATGATGTATAACGTTATATACTATTACGTTATAACGTATAACGTTATATTGGATCACTATATTTTGTATATCGTTATGTACTATTACATAATAACGTGTAACGTTATATTGGATCACTATATGATGTATAACGTTACATACTATTACGTTACAACGTATAATGTTATGTACTATTACGTTATAACGTATAACGTTATACTAGATCACTATATGACGTAAAACGTTATATACTATTACGTTACAACGTATAACGTTATGTATTATTACGTTACAACGTATAACGTTATGTACTATTACGTTATAACGTATAACGTTATGTACTATTACGTTATAACGTATAACGATATATTGGTGCACTATATGATGTACAAGGTTATATACTATTACGTTACAACGTGTAACGTTATGTAGTATTACGTTATAACGTATAACGTTACATACTATTACGTTACGTCGAATAACGTTATATTGGATCACTATATGACGTAAAACGTTATATACTATTACGTTACAACGTATAACGTCATCCTCTATTACGTTATAAGGTATAACGCTATATTAGAATCACTATATGACGTATAACGTTAAATACTATTACGTAATAACGTATAACGATATGTATTTTTACGTTACAACGTATAACGTTATGTACAATTACGTTATTACGTATAATATTATACTGGATCACTATTTGATGTATATCGTTACATACTATTACGTTACACCGAATAACGTTATATTGGATCACTATATGACGTAAAACGTTATATACTATTACGTTACAACGTATAACGTTATGCATTATTACGTTACAACGTATAACGTTATGTACTATTACGTTATAACGTATAACGTTATGCTAGATCACTATATGACGTAAAACGTTATATACTATTACGTTACAACGTATAACGTTATCCTCTATTACGTTATAACGTATAACGCTATATTAGAATCACTATATGACCTATAACGTTAAATACTATTACGTAATAACGTATAACGCTATGCACTATAACGTTATAACGTATAACGTTATATTGCATCGCTATATGATGTGTAATGTTATATAATATTACGTTACAACGTGAAACGTTATGTACTATTATGTTAGAACGTATGACGTTATATTGGATCACTATATGATGTGTAACGTTACATACTATTACGTTACAACGTATAATGTTATGTACTATTACGTTATAACGTATAACGTTATACTAGATCACTATATGACGTAAAACGTTATATACTATTACGTTACAACGTATAACGTTATGTATTATTACGTTACAACGTATAACGTTATGTACTATTACGTTATAACGTATAACGTTATATAGGATCGCTATATGATGTGTAATGTTATATAATATTACGTTACAATGTGAAACGTTATGTACTATTATGTTAGAACGTATGACGTTATATTGGATGACTATATGATGTTTAACGTTACATACTATTACGTTACTACGTATAACGTTATGTATTATTACGTTACAACGTATAACGTTATGTACTATTACGTTACAACATATAACGTTATATTGGATCGCTATATGATGTGCAACGTTACATACTATTACCTTACATCGAATAACGTTATATTGGATCTCTATATGACGTAAAACGCTATATACTATTACGTTACAACGTATAACGTTATCCTCTATTACGTTATAAGGTATAACGCTATATTAGAATCACTATATGACGTATAACGTTAAATACTATTACGTAATAACGTATAACGATATGTATTTTTACGTTACAACGTATAACGTTATGTACTATTACGTTATAACGTATAACGTTATGCTAGATCACTATATGACGTAAAACGTTATATACTATTACGCTACAACGTATAACGTTATGTATTATTGCGTTACAACGTATAACGTTATGAACTATTACGTTATAACGTATAACGTTATACTAGATCACTATATGACGTAAAACGTTATATACTATTACGTTACAACGTATAACGTTATGTATTATTACGTTACAACGTACAACGTTATGTTCTATTACGTTATAACGTATAACGTTATATTGGATCGCTATATGATGTGTAACGTTACATACTATTACCTTACATCGAATAACGTTTTATTGGACCACTATATGACGTAAAACGTTATATACTATTACGTTACAGCGTATAACGTTATGTATTATTATGTTACAACGTTTAACTTTATGTACTATTACGCTATAGCGTATAACGTTAAATTGCATCACTATATGATGTATAACGTTATATACTATTACGTTATAACGTATAACGTTATACTGGATCACTATATGACGTAAAACGTTATATACTATTACGTTACAACGTATAACGTTATGTATTATTACGTTACAACGTATAACGTTATGTACTATTACGTTATAACGTATAACGTTATGTACTATTACGTTATAACGTATAACGATATATTGGATCACTATATGATGTACAAGCTTATATACTATTACGTTACAACGTATAACGATATGTAGTATTACGTTATAACGTATAACGTTACATACTATTACGTTACACCGAATAACGTTATATTGGATCACTATATGACGTAAAACGTTATATACTATTACGTTACAACGTATAACGTTATGCATTATTACGTTACAACGTATAACGTTATGTACTATTACGTTATAATGTATAACGTTATGTACTATTACGCTATAATGTATAACGTTATGTACTATTACGTTATAACGTATAACGTTGTATTGGATCGCTATATGATGTGTAATGTTATATAATATTACGTTACAACGTGAAACGTTATGTACTATTATGTTATAACGTATAACGTTATGTACTATTACGTTATAACGTATAACGTTATGTACTATTACGTTATAACGTATAACGATATATTGGTTCACTATATGATGTACAAGGTTATATACTATTACGTTACAACGTATAACGATATGTAGTATTACGTTATAACGTATAACGTTACATACTATTACGTTACACCGAATAACGATATATTGGATCACTATATGACGTAAAACGTTATATACTATTACGTTACAACGTATAACGTTATGTACTATTACGTTATAACGTATAACGTTATGTACTATTACGTTATAACGTATAACGATATATTGGTTCACTATATGATGTACAAGGTTATATACTATTACGTTACAACGTATAACGATATGTAGTATTACGTTATAACGTATAACGTTATATTGGATCGCTATATGATGTGTAATGTTATATAATATTACGTTACAACGTGAAACGTTATGTACTATTATGTTATAACGTATAACGTTATGTACTACTACGTTATAATGTATAACGATATATTGGTTCACTATATGATGTACAAGGTTTTATACTATTACGTTACAACGTATAACGATATGTAGTATTACGTTATAACGTATAACGTTACATACTATTACGTTACATCGAATAACGTTATATTGGATCACTATATGACGTAAAACGTTATATACTCTTACGTTACAACGTATAACGTTATCCTCTATTACGTTATAAGGTATAACGCTTTATTAGAATCACTATATGACGTATAACGTTAAATACTATTACGTTACAACGTATAACGTTATGTACTATTACGTTATTACGTATAATATTATACTGGATCACTATTTGATGTATATCGTTACATACTATTACGTTACACCGAATAACGTTATATTGGATCACTATATGACGTAAAACGTTATATACTATTACGTTACAACGTATAACGTTATGCATTATTACGTTACAACGTAAAACGTTATATACTATTACGTTACAACGTATAACGTTATGTATTATTACGTTACAACGTATAACGTTATGTATTATTACGTTACAACGTACAACGTTATGTTCTATTACGTTATAACGTATAACGTTATATTGGATCGCTATATGATGTGTAACGTTACATACTATTACCTTACATCGAATAACGTTTAATTGGACCACTATATGACGTAAAACGTTATATACTATTACGTTACAGCGTATAACGTTATATTGGATCGCTATATGATGTGTAACGTTACATACTATTACCTTACATCGAATAACGTTTTATTGGACCACTATATGACGTAAAACGTTATATACTATTACGTTACAGCGTATAACGTTATGTATTATTATGTTACAACGTTTAACTTTATGTACTATTACGCTATAGCGTATAACGTTAAATTGGATCACTATATGATGTATAACGTTATATACTATTACGTTATAACGTATAACGTTATACTGGATCACTATATGATATATAACGTCACATACTATTACGTTGCAACGTATAACGTTATATAGTATTACGTTATAACGTATAACGTTACATACTATTACGTTACATCGAATAACGTTATATTGGATCACTATATGACGTAAAACGTTATATACTATTACGTTACAACGTATAACGTTATCCTCTATTACGTTATAACGTATAACGCTATATTAGAATCACTATATGACCTATAACGTTAAATACTATTACGTAATAACGTATAACGCTATGCACTATAACGTTATAACGTATAACGTTTTATTGGATCGCTATATGATGTGTAATGTTATATAATATTACGTTACAACGTGAAACGTTATGTACTATTATGTTAGAACGTATGACGTTATATTGGATCACTATATGACGTATAACGTTACATACTATTACGTTACAACGTATAATATTATGTACTATTACGTTATAACGTATAACGTTATGCTAGATCACTATATGACGTAAAACGTTATATACTATTACGTTACAACGTATAACGTTATGTATTATTACGTTACAACGTATAACGTTATGTACTATT
This sequence comes from Bombus terrestris, assembly GCF_910591885.1. Taxonomy (NCBI): domain Eukaryota; kingdom Metazoa; phylum Arthropoda; class Insecta; order Hymenoptera; family Apidae; genus Bombus; species Bombus terrestris. The sequence continues at coordinate 13,416,362 of NC_063273.1, read as the reverse complement.
ACGTTACAACATATAACGTTGTGTACTATTACGTTATAACGTATAACGATATATCGGTTCACTATATGATGTATAAGGTTATGTACTATTACGTGACAACGTATAACGTTATGTATTTTTACGTTACAACGTATAACGTTATGTACTATTACGTTATTACGTATAATATTATACTGGATCACTATTTGATGTATATCGTTACATACTATTACGTTACACCGAATAACGTTATATTGGATCACTATATGACGTAAAACGTTATATACTATTACGTTACAACGTATAACGTTATGCATTATTACGTTACAACGTATAACGTTATGTACTATTACATTATAACGTATAACGTTATACTAGATCACTATATGACGTAAAACGTTATATACTATTACGTTACAACGTATAACGTTATGCATTATTACGTTACAACGTATAACGTTATGTACTATTACGTTATAACGTATAACGTTATACTAGATCACTATATGACGTAAAACATTATATACTATTACGTTACAACGTATAACGTTATGTATTATTACGTTACAACGTATAACGTTATGTACTATTACGTTATAACGTATAACGTTATATTGGATCGCTATATGATGTGCAACGTTACATACTATTACCTTACATCGAATAACGTCTTATTGGACCACTATATGACGTAAAACGTTATATACTATTACGTTACAACGTATAACGTTATGTATTATTATGTTACAACGTTTATCTTTATGTACTATTACGCTAGAGCGTATAACGTTAAATTGGATCACTATATGATGTATAACGTTATATACTATTACGTTATAACGTATAACGTTATACTGGATCACTATATGATGTATAACGTCACATACTATTACGTTACAACGTATAACGTTATATACTATTACGTTACAACGTGAAACGTTATATACTATTATGTTAGAAAGTATAACGTTATATTGGATCACTATTTGATGTATAACGTTACATACTATTACGCTACAACGTATGATGTTATGTACTATTACGTTATAACGTATAACGTTATACTAGATCACTATATGACGTAAAACGTTATATACTATTACGTTACAAAGTATAACGTTATGTACTATTACGTTATTACGTATAATATTATACTGGATCACTATTTGATGTATATCGTTACATACTATTACGTTACACCGAATAACGTTATATTGGATCACTATATGACGTAAAACGTTATATACTATTACGTTACAACGTATAACGTTATGCATTATTACATTACAACGTATAACGTTATGTACTATTACGTTATAACGTATAACGTTATGCTAGATCACTATATGACGTAAAACGTTATATACTATTACGTTACAACGTATAACGTTATGTATTATTACGTTACAACGTATAACGCTATGTACTATTACGTTATAACTTATAACGTTATATTGGATCGCCATATGATGTGTAACGTTACATACTATTACCTTACATCGAATAACGTTTTATTGTACCACTCTATGACGTAAAACGTTATATACTATGACGTTACAGCGTATAACGTTATGTATTATTATGTTACAACGTTTAACTTTATGTACTATTACGCTATAGCGTATAACGTTAAATTGGATCACTATATGATGTATAACGTTATATACTATTACGTTATAACGTATAACGTTATACTGGATCACTATATGATGTATAACGTCACATACTATTACGTTACAACGTATAACGTTATGTACTATTACGTAATAACGTATAACGTTATGTACTATTACGTTATAACGCATAACGTTATATTGGATCACTATATGATTTGTAACGTTATATACTATTACGTTACAACGTGAAACGTTATATACTATTATGTTAGAAAGTATAACGTTATATTGGATCACTATTTGATGTATAACGTTACATACTATTACGCTACAACGTATAATGTTATGTACTATTACGTTATAACGTATAACGTTATACTAGATCACTATATGACGTAAAACGTTATATACTATTACGTTACTACGTATAACGTTATGTATTATTACGTTACAACGTATAACGTTATGTACTATTACGTTATAACGTATAACGTTATGTACTATTACGTTATAACGTATAACGATATATTGGTTCACTATATGATGTACAAGGTTTTATACTATTACGTTACAACGTATAACGATATGTAGTATTACGTTATAACGTATAACGTTACATACTATTACATTACACCGAATAACGTTATATTGGATCACTATATGACGTAAAACGTTATATACTATTACGTTACAACGTATAACGTTATGCATTATTACGCTACAACGTATAACGTTATGTACTATTACGTTATAGTGTATAACGTTATGTACTATTACGCTATAATGTATAACGTTATGTACTATTACGTTATAACGTATAACGTTATATTGGATCGCTATATGATGTGTAATGTTATATAATATTACGTTACAACGTGAAACGTTATGTACTATTATGTTATAACGTATAACGTTATGTACTACTACGTTATAACGTATAACGTTATGTACTATTACGCTATAATGTATAACGTTATGTACTATTACGTTATAACGTATAACGTTATATTGGATCGCTATATGATGTGTAATGTTATATAATATTACGTTACAACGTGAAACGTTATGTACTATTATGTTATAACGTATAACGTTATGTACTACTGCGTTATAACGTATAACGATATATTGGTTCACTATATGATGTACAAGGTTATATACTATTACGTTACAACGTATAACGATATGTAGTATTACGTTATAACGTATAACGTTACATACTATTACGTTACATCGAATAACGTTATATTGGATCACTATATGACGTAAAACGTTATATACTATTACGTTACAACGTATAACGTTATCCTCTATCACGTTATAAGGTATAACGCTTTATTAGAATCACTATATGACGTATAACGTTAAATACTATTACGTTACAACGTATAACGTTATGTACTATTACGTTATTACGTATAATATTATACTGGATCACTATTTGATGTATATCGTTACATACTATTACGTTACACCGAATAACGTTATATTGGATCACTATATGACGTAAAACGTTATATACTATTACGTTACAACGTATAACGTTATGCATTATTACGTTACAACGTATAACGTTATGTATTATTACGTTACAACGTATAACGTTATGTATTATTACGTTACAACGTATAACGTTATGTACTATTACGTTATAACGTATAACGTTATACTAGATCACTATATGACGTAAAACGTTATATACTATTACGTTACAACGTATAACGTTATGTATTATTACGTTACAACGTATAACGTTATGTACTATTACCTTATAACGTATAACGTTATATCGGATCGCTATATGATGTGTAACGTTACATACTATTACCTTACATCGAAAAACGTTTTATTGGACCACTATGACGTAAAACGTTATATACTATTACGTTACAACGTATAACGTTATGTATTATTACGATACAACGTATAACGTTATATAGTATTACGTGATAACGTATAAAGTTATGATCTATTAAGTTACAACGTATAACATTATATTGGATCACTATATGATGTATAACGTTACATACTATTACCTTACATCGAATAACGTTTTATTGGACCACTATATGACGTAAAACGTTATATACTATTACGTTACAACGTATAACGTTATGTATTATTATGTTACAACGTTTAACTTTATGTACTATTACGCTATAGCGTATAACGTTAAATTGGATCACTATATGATGTATAACGTTATATACTATTACGTTATAACGTATAACGTTTTATTGGATCACTATATTTTGTATATAGTTATGTACTATTACATAATAACGTGTAACGTTATATTGGATCACTATATGATGTACATCGATATGTACTATTACGTTATAACGTATAACGTTATATTGGATCACTATATGATGTGTAACGTTATATACTATTACGTTACAACGTGAAACGTTATATACTATTATGTTAGAAAGTATAACGTTATATTGGATCACTATATGATGTATAACGTTACATACTATTACGTTACAACGTATAATGTTATGTACTATTACGTTATAACGTATAACGTTATACTAGATCACTATATGACGTAAAACATTATATACTATTACGTTACAACGTATAACGTTATCCTCTATTACGTTATAAGGTATAACGCTATATAAGAATCATTATATGAAGTATAACGTTAAATACTATTACGTAATAACGTATAACGCTATGTACTATTACGTTATAACGTATAACGTTATATTGGATCGCTATATGATGTGTAATGTTATATAATATTACGTTACAACGTGAAACGTTATGTACTATTATGTTAGAACGTATGACGTTATATTGGATCACTATATGATGTATAACGTTACATACTATTACGTTACAACGTATAATGTTATGTACTATTACGTTATAACGTATAACGTTATACTAGAACACTATATGACGTAAAACGTTATATACTATTACGTTACAACGTATAACGTTATGTATTATTACGTTACAACGTATAACGTTATGTACTATTACGTTATAACGTATACCGTTATATTGGATCGCTATATGATGTGTAATGATATATAATATTACGTTACAACGCGAAACGTTATGTACTATTATGTTAGAACGTATGACGTTACATTGGATGACTATATGATGTTTAACGTTACATACTATTACGTTACAACGTATAACGTTATGTACTATCACGTTATAACGTATAACGTTATATTAGATCACTATATGACGTAAAACGTTATATACTATTACGTTACAACGTATAACGTTATGTATTATTACGTTACAACGTATAACGTTATGTACTATTACGTTACAACATATAACGTTGTGTACTATTACGTTATAACGTATAACGATATATCGGTTCACTATATGATGTATAAAGTTATGTACTATTACGTGACAACGTATAACGTTATGTATGTTTACGTTACAACGTATAACGTTATGTACTATTACGTTATTACGTTTAATATTATACTGGATCACTATTTGATGTATATCGTTACATACTATTACGTTACACCGAATAACGTTACATTGGATCACTATATGACGTAAAACGTTATATACTATTACGTTACAACGTATAACGTTATGCATTATTACGTTACAACGTATAACGTTATGTACTATTACGTTATAACGTATAACGTTATACTAGATCTCTATATGACGTAAAACGCTATATACTATTACGTTACAAAGTATAACGTTATGTATTATTACGTTACAACGTATAACGTTATGTACTATTACGTTATAACGTATAACGTTATACTAGATCACTATATGACGTAAAACGTTATATACTATTACGTTACAACGTATAACGTTATATTGGATCGCTATATGATGTGCAACGTTACATACTATTACCTTACATCGAATAACGTCTTATTGGACCACTATATGACGTAAAACGTTATATACTATTACGTTACAACGTATAACGTTATGTACTATTACGTTATAACGTATAACGTTATACTAGATCACTATATGACGTAAAACGTTATATACTATTACGTTACAACGTATAACGTTATGTATTATTACGATACAACGTATAACGTTATATAGTATTACGTGATAACGTATAAAGTTATGATCTATTAAGTTACAACGTATAACATTATATTGGATCACTATATGATGTATGACGTTACATACTATTACCTTACATCGAATAACGTTTTATTGGACCACTATATGACGTAAAACGTTATATACTATTACGTTACAACGTATAACGTTATGTATTATTATGTTACAACGTTTAACTTTATGTACTATTACGCTATAGCGTATAACGTTAAATTGGATCACTATATGATGTATAACGATATATACTATTACGTTATAACGTATAACGTTATATTGGATCACTATATGATGTATAACGTCACATACTATTACGTTACATCGTATAACGTTATGTACTATTACGTTATAACGTATAACGTTATACTAGATCACTATATGACGTAAAACGTTATATACTATTACGTTACAACGTATAACGTTATGCATTATTACGTTACAACGTATAACGTTACATACTATTACCTTACATCGAATAACGTTTTATTGGACCACTATATGACGTAAAACGTTATATACTATTACGTTACAACGTATAACGTTATGTATTATTATGTTACAACGTTTAACTTTATGTACTATTACGCTATAGCGTATAACGTTAAATTGGATCACTATATGATGTATAACGATATATACTATTACGTTATAACGTATAACGTTATATTGGATCACTATATGATGTATAACGTCACATACTATTACGTTACATCGTATAACGTTATGTACTATTACGTTATAACGTATAACATTATACTAGATCACTATATGACGTAAAACGTTATATACTATTACGTTACAACGTATAACGTTATGTATTATTACGTTACAACGTATAACGTTATGTACTATTACGTTATAACGTATAACGTTATACTAGATCACTATATGACGTAAAACGTTATATACTATTACGTTACAACGTATAGCGTTATGTATTATTACGTTACAACGTATAACGTTATGTACTATTACGTTATAACGTATAACGTTATATTGGATCGCTATATGATGTGCAACGTTACATACTATTACCTTACATCGAATAACGTCTTATTGGACCACTATATGACGTAAAACGTTATATACTATTACGTTACAACGTATAACGTTATGTACTATTACGTTATAACGTATAACGTTATACTAGATCACTATATGACGTAAAACGTTATATACTATTACGTTACAACGTATAACGTTATGTATTATTACGATACAACGTATAACGTTATATAGTATTACGTGATAACGTATAAAGTTATGATCTATTAAGTTACAACGTATAACATTATATTGGATCACTATATGATGTATGACGTTACATACTATTACCTTACATCGAATAACTTTTTATTGGACCACTATATGACGTAAAACGTTATATACTATTACGTTACAACGTATAACGTTATGTATTATTACGTTACAACGTATAACGTTATGTACTATTACGTTATAACGTATACCGTTATATTGGATCGCTATATGATGTGTAATGATATATAATATTACGTTACAACGCGAAACGTTATGTACTATTATGTTAGAACGTATGACGTTATATTGGATGACTATATGATGTTTAACGTTACATACTATTACGTTACAACGTATAACGTTATGTACTATCACGTTATAACGTATAACGTTATATTAGATCACTATATGACGTGAAACGTTATATACTATTACGTTACAACGTATAACGTTATGTATTATTACGTTACAACGTATAACGTTATGTACTATTACGTTACAACATATAACGTTGTGTACTATTACGTTATAACGTATAACGATATATCGGTTCACTATATGATGTATAAAGTTATGTACTATTACGTGACAACGTATAACGTTATGTATGTTTACGTTACAACGTATAACGTTATGTACTATTACGTTATTACGTTTAATATTATACTGGATCACTATTTGATGTATATCGTTACATACTATTACGTTACACCGAATAACGTTATATTGGATCACTATATGACGTAAAACGTTATATACTATTACGTTACAACGTATAACGTTATGCATTATTACGTTACAACGTATAACGTTATGTACTATTACGTTATAACGTATAACGTTATACTAGATCACTATATGACGTAAAACGCTATATACTATTACGTTACAAAGTATAACGTTATGTATTATTACGTTACAACGTATAACGTTATGTACTATTACGTTATAACGTATAACGTTATACTAGATCACTATATGACGTAAAACGTTATATACTATTACGTTACAACGTATAACGTTATATTGGATCGCTATATGATGTGCAACGTTACATACTATTACCTTACATCGAATAACGTCTTATTGGACCACTATATGACGTAAAACGTTATATACTATTACGTTACAACGTATAACGTTATGTACTATTACGTTATAACGTATAACGTTATACTAGATCACTATATGACGTAAAACGTTATATACTATTACGTTACAACGTATAACGTTATGTATTATTACGATACAACGTATAACGTTATATAGTATTACGTGATAACGTATAAAGTTATGATCTATTAAGTTACAACGTATAACATTATATTGGATCACTATATGATGTATGACGTTACATACTATTACCTTACATCGAATAACGTTTTATTGGACCACTATATGACGTAAAACGTTATATACTATTACGTTACAACGTATAACGTTATGTATTATTATGTTACAACGTTTAACTTTATGTACTATTACGCTATAGCGTATAACGTTAAATTGGATCACTATATGATGTATAACGATATATACTATTACGTTATAACGTATAACGTTATATTGGATCACTATATGATGTATAACGTCACATACTATTACGTTACATCGTATAACGTTATGTACTATTACGTTATAACGTATAACGTTATACTAGATCACTATATGACGTAAAACGTTATATACTATTACGTTACAACGTATAACGTTATGTATTATTACGTTACAACGTATAACGTTATATAGTATTACGTGATAACGTATAAAGTTATGATCTATTAAGTTACAACGTATAACATTATATTGGATCACTATATGTTGTATAACGTTACATACTATTACCTTACATCGAATAACGTTTTATTGGACCACTATATGACGTAAAACGTTATATACTATTACGTTACAACGTATAACGTTATGTATTATTATGTTACAACGTTTAACTTTATGTACTATTACGCTATAGCGTATAACGTTAAATTGGATCACTATATGATGTATAACGTTATATACTATTACGTTATAACGTATAACGTTATATTGGATCACTATATGATGTATAACGTCACATACTATTACGTTACAACGTATAACGTTATGTATTATTATGTTACAACGTTTAACTTTATGTACTATTACGCTATAGCGTATAACGTTAAATTGGATCACTATATGATGTATAACGTTATATACTATTACGTTATAACGTATAACGTTATATTGGATCACTATATGATGTATAACGTCACATACTATTACGTTACAACGTATAACGTTATGTACTATTACGTTATAACGTATAACGTTATACTAGATCACAATATGACGTAAAACGTTATATACTATTACGTTACAACGTATAACGTTATGCATTATTACGTTACAACGTATAACGTTATGTACTATTACGTTATAACGTATAACGTTATACTAGATCACTATATGACGTAAAACGTTATATACTATTACGTTACAACGTATAACGTTATGTATTATTACGTTACAACGTATAACGTTATGTACTATTACGTTATAACGTATAACGTTATACTAGATCACTATATGACGTAAAACGTTATATACTATTACGTTACAACGTATAGCGTTATGTATTATTACGTTACAACGTATAACGTTATGTACTATTACGTTATAACGTATAACGTTATATTGGATCGCTATATGATGTGCAACGTTACATACTATTACCTTACATCGAATAACGTCTTATTGGACCACTATATGACGTAAAACGTTATATACTATTACGTTACAACGTATAACGTTATGTACTATTACGTTATAACGTATAACGTTATACTAGATCACTATATGACGTAAAACGTTATATACTATTACGTTACAACGTATAACGTTATGTATTATTACGATACAACGTATAACGTTATATAGTATTACGTGATAACGTATAAAGTTATGATCTATTAAGTTACAACGTATAACATTATATTGGATCACTATATGATGTATGACGTTACATACTATTACCTTACATCGAATAACTTTTTATTGGACCACTATATGACGTAAAACGTTATATACTATTACGTTACAACGTATAACGTTATGTATTATTACGTTACAACGTATAACGTTATGTACTATTACGTTATAACGTATACCGTTATATTGGATCGCTATATGATGTGTAATGATATATAATATTACATTACAACGCGAAACGTTATGTACTATTATGTTAGAACGTATGACGTTATATTGGATGACTATATGATGTTTAACGTTACATACTATTACGTTACAACGTATAACGTTATGTACTATCACGTTATAACGTATAACGTTATATTAGATCACTATATGACGTAAAACGTTATATACTATTACGTTACAACGTATAACGTTATGTATTATTACGTTACAACGTATAACGTTATGTACTCTTACGTTACAACATATAACGTTGTGTACTATTACGTTATAACGTATAACGATATATCGGTTCACTATATGATGTATAAAGTTATGTACTATTACGTGACAACGTATAACGTTATGTATGTTTACGTTACAACGTATAACGTTATGTACTATTACGTTATTACGTTTAATATTATACTGGATCACTATTTGATGTATATCGTTACATACTATTACGTTACACCGAATAACGTTATATTGGATCACTATATGACGTAAAACGTTATATACTATTACGTTACAACGTATAACGTTATGCATTATTACGTTACAACGTATAACGTTATGTACTATTACGTTATAACGTATAACGTTATACTAGATCACTATATGACGTAAAACGCTATATACTATTACGTTACAAAGTATAACGTTATGTATTATTACGTTACAACGTATAACGTTATGTACTATTACGATATAACGTATAACGTTATACTAGATCACTATATGACGTAAAACGTTATATACTATTACGTTACAACGTATAACGTTATATTGGATCGCTATATGATGTGCAACGTTACATACTATTACCTTACATCGAATAACGTCTTATTGGACCACTATATGACGTAAAACGTTATATACTATTACGTTACAACGTATAACGTTATGTACTATTACGTTATAACGTATAACGTTATACTAGATCACTATATGACGTAAAACGTTATATACTATTACGTTACAACGTATAACGTTATATTGGATCGCTATATGATGTGCAACGTTACATACTATTACCTTACATCGAATAACGTCTTATTGGACCACTATATGACGTAAAACGTTATATACTATTACGTTACAACGTATAACGTTATGTACTATTACGTTATAACGTATAACGTTATACTAGATCACTATATGACGTAAAACGTTATATACTATTACGTTACAACGTATAACGTTATGTATTATTACGATACAACGTATAACGTTATATAGTATTACGTGATAACGTATAAAGTTATGATCTATTAAGTTACAACGTATAACATTATATTGGATCACTATATGATGTATGACGTTACATACTATTACCTTACATCGAATAACGTTTTATTGGACCACTATATGACGTAAAACGTTATATACTATTACGTTACAACGTATAACGTTATGTATTATTATGTTACAACGTTTAACTTTATGTACTATTACGCTATAGCGTATAACGTTAAATTGGATCACTATATGATGTATAACGTTATATACTATTACGTTATAACGTATAACGTTTTATTGGATCACTATATTTTGTATATCGTTATGTACTATTACATAATAACGTGTAACGTTATATTGGATCACTATATGATGTACATCGATATGTACTATTACGTTATAACGTATAACGTTATATTGGATCACTATATGATGTGTAACGTTATATACTATTACGTTACAACGTGAAACGTTATATACTATTATGTTAGAAAGTATAACGTTATATTGGATCACTATATGATGTATAACGTTACATACTATTACGTTACAACGTATAATGTTATGTACTATTACGTTATAACGTATAACGTTATACTAGATCACTATATGACGTAAAACATTATATACTATTACGTTACAACGTATAACGTTATCCTCTATTACGTTATAAGGTATAACGCTATATAAGAATCACTATATGAAGTATAACGTTAAATACTATTACGTAATAACGTATAACGCTATGTACTATTACGTTATAACGTATAACGTTATATTGGATCGCTATATGATGTGTAATGTTATATAATATTACGTTACAACGTGAAACGTTATGTACTATTATGTTATAACGTATGACGTTATACTGGATCACTATATGATGTATAACGTTACATACTATTACGTTACAACGTATAATGTTATGTACTATTACGTTATAACGTATAACGTTATACTAGAACACTATATGACGTAAAACGTTATATACTATTACGTTACAACGTATAACGTTATGTATTATTACGTTACAACGTATAACGTTATGTACTATTACGTTATAACGTATACCGTTATATTGGATCGCTATATGATGTGTAATGATATATAATATTACGTTACAACGCGAAACGTTATGTACTATTATGTTAGAACGTATGACGTTATATTGGATGACTATATGATGTTTAACGTTACATACTATTACGTTACAACGTATAACGTTATGTACTATCACGTTATAACGTATAACGTTATATTAGATCACTATATGACGTAAAACGTTATATACTATTACGTTACAACGTATAACGTTATGTATTATTACGTTACAACGTATAACGTTATGTACTATTACGTTACAACATATAACGTTGTGTACTATTACGTTATAACGTATAACGATATATCGGTTCACTATATGATGTATAAAGTATGTACTATTACGTGACAACGTATAACGTTATGTATGTTTACGTTACAACGTATAACGTTATGTACTATTACGTTATTACGTTTAATATTATACTGGATCACTATTTGATGTATATCGTTACATACTATTACGTTACACCGAATAACCTTATATTGGATCACTATATGACGTAAAACGTTATATACTATTACGTTACAACGTATAACGTTATGCATTATTACGTTACAACGTATAACGTTATGTACTATTACGTTATAACGTATAACGTTATACTAGATCACTATATGACGTAAAACGCTATATACTATTACGTTACAAAGTATAACGTTATGTATTATTACGTTACAACGTATAACGTTATGTACTATTACGTTATAACGTATAACGTTATACTAGATCACTATATGACGTAAAACGTTATATACTATTACGTTACAACGTATAACGTTATATTGGATCGCTATATGATGTGCAACGTTACATACTATTACCTTACATCGAATAACGTCTTATTGGACCACTATATGACGTAAAACGTTATATACTATTACGTTACAACGTATAACGTTATGTACTATTACGTTATAACGTATAACGTTATACTAGATCACTATATGACGTAAAACGTTATATACTATTACGTTACAACGTATAACGTTATGTATTATTACGATACAACGTATAACGTTATATAGTATTACGTGATAACGTATAAAGTTATGATCTATTAAGTTACAACGTATAACATTATATTGGATCACTATATGATGTATGACGTTACATACTATTACCTTACATCGAATAACGTTTTATTGGACCACTATATGACGTAAAACGTTATATACTATTACGTTACAACGTATAACGTTATGTATTATTATGTTACAACGTTTAACTTTATGTACTATTACGCTATAGCGTATAACGTTAAATTGGATCACTATATGATGTATAACGATATATACTATTACGTTATAACGTATAACGTTATATTGGATCACTATATGATGTATAACGTCACATACTATTACGTTACATCGTATAACGTTATGTACTATTACGTTATAACGTATAACGTTATACTAGATCACTATATGACGTAAAACGTTATATACTATTACGTTACAACGTATAACGTTATGTATTATTACGTTACAACGTATAACGTTATATAGTACTACGTGATAACGTATAAAGTTATGATCTATTAAGTTACAACGTATAACATTATATTGGATCACTATATGTTGTATAACGTTACATACTATTACCTTACATCGAATAACGTTTTATTGGACCACTATATGACGTAAAACGTTATATACTATTACGTTACAACGTATAACGTTATGTATTATTATGTTACAACGTTTAACTTTATGTACTATTACGCTATAGCGTATAACGTTAAATTGGATCACTATATGATGTATAACGATATATACTATTACGTTATAACGTATAACGTTATATTGGATCACTATATGATGTATAACGTCACATACTATTACGTTACATCGTATAACGTTATGTACCATTACGTTATAACGTATAACGTTATACTAGATCACTATATGACGTAAAACGTTATATACTATTACGTTACAACGTATAACGTTATGTATTATTACGTTACAACGTATAACGTTATATAGTATTACGTGATAACGTATAAAGTTATGATCTATTAAGTTATAACGTATAACATTATATTGGATCACTATATGATGTATGACGTTACATACTATTACCTTACATCGAATAACGTTTTATTGGACCACTATATGACGTAAAACGTTATATACTATTACGTTACAACGTATAACGTTATGTATTATTATGTTACAACGTTTGACTTTATGTACTATTACGCTATAGCGTATAACGTTAAATTGGATCACTATATGATGTATAACGTTATATACTATTACGTTATAACGTATAACGTTATATTGGATCACTATATGATGTATAACGTCACATACTATTTCGTTACAACGTATAACGTTATGTATTATAATGTTACAACGTTTAACTTTATGTACTATTACGCTATAGCGTATAACGTTAAATTGGATCACTATATGATGTATAACGTTATATACTATTACGTTATAACGTATAACGTTATATTGGATCACTATATGATGTATAACGTCACATACTATTACGTTACAACGTATAACGTTATGTACTATTACGTTATAACGTATAACGTTATACTAGATCACTATATGACGTAAAACGTTATATACTATTACGTTACAACGTATAACGTTATGCACTATTACGTTACAACGTATAACGTTATGTACTATTACGTTATAACGTATAACGTTATACTAGATCACTATATGACGTAAAACGTTATATACTATTACGTTACAACGTATAACGTTATGTATTATTACGTTACAACGTATAACGTTATGTACTATTACGTTATAACGTATAACGTTATACTAGATCACTATATGACGTAAAACGTTATATACTATTACGTTACAACGTATAGCGTTATGTATTATTACGTTACAACGTATAACGTTATGTACTATTACGTTATAACGTATAACGTTATATTGGATCGCTATATGATGTGCAACGTTACATACTATTACCTTACATCGAATAACGTCTTATTGGACCACTATATGACGTAAAACGTTATATACTATTACGTTACAACGTATAACGTTATGTACTATTACGTTATAACGTATAACGTTATACTAGATCACTATATGACGTAAAACGTTATATACTATTACGTTACAACGTATAACGTTATGTATTATTACGATACAACGTATAACGTTATATAGTATTACGTGATAACGTATAAAGTTATGATCTATTAAGTTACAACGTATATCATTATATTGGATCACTATATGATGTATGACGTTACATACTATTACCTTACATCGAATAACTTTTTATTGGACCACTATATGACGTAAAACGTTATATACTATTACGTTACAACGTATAACGTTATGTATTATTACGTTACAACGTATAACGTTATGTACTATTACGTTATAACGTATAACGTTATGTACTATTACGTTATAACGTATAACGATATATTGGTTCACTATATGATGTACAAGGTTATATACTATTACGTTACAACGTATAACGTTATGTAGTATTACGTTATAACGTATAACGTTACATACTATTACGTTACATCGAATAACGTTATATTGGATCACTTTATGACGTAAAACGTTATATACTATTACGTTACAACGTATAACGTTATCCTCTATTACGTTATAAGGTATAACGCTATATTAGAATCACTATATGACGTGTAACGTTAAATACTATTACGTAATAACGTATAACGTTATGTATTTTTACGGTACAACGTATAACGTTATGTACTATTACGTTATTACGTATAATATTATACTGGATCACTATTTGATGTATATCGCTACATACTATAACGTTACACCGAATAACGTTATACTGGATCACTATATGATGTATAACGTCACATACTATTACGTTACAACGTATAACGTTATGTACTATTACGTAATAACGTATAACGTTATGTACTATTACGTTATAACGCATAACGTTATATTGGATCACTATATGATTTGTAACGTTATATACTATTACGTTACAACGTGAAACGTTATATACTATTATGTTAGAAAGTATAACGTTATATTGGATCACTATTTGATGTATAACGTTACATACTATTACGCTACAACGTATAATGTTATGTACTATTACGTTATAACGTATAACGTTATACTAGATCACTATATGACGTAAAACGTTATATACTATTACGTTACAACGTATAACGTTATGTATTATTACGTTACAACGTATAACGTTATGTACTATTACGTTATAACGTATAACGTTATGTACTATTACGTTATAACGTATAACGATATATTGGATCACTATATGATGTACAAGGTTATATACTATTACGTTACAACGTATAACGATATGTAGTATTACGTTATAACGTATAACGTTACATACTATTACGTTACACCGAATAACCTTATATTGGATCACTATATGACGTAAAGCGTTATATACTATTACGTTACAACGTATAACGTTATGCATTATTACGTTACAACGTATAACGTTATGTACTATTACGTTATAACGTATAACGTTATACTAGATCACTATATGACGTAAAACGTTATATACTATTACGTTACAACGTATAACGTTATGTATTATTACGTTACAACGTATAACGTTATGTACTATTACGTTATAACGTATAACGTTATACTAGATCACTATATGACGTAAAACGTTATATACTATTACGTTACAACGTATAGCGTTATGTATTATTACGTTACAACGTATAACGTTATGTACTATTACGTTATAACGTATAACGTTATATTGGATCGCTATATGATGTGCAACGTTACATACTATTACCTTACATCGAATAACGTCTTATTGGACCACTATATGACGTAAAACGTTATATACTATTACGTTACAACGTATAACGTTATGTACTATTACGTTATAACGTATAACGTTATACTAGATCACTATATGACGTAAAACGTTATATACTATTACGTTACAACGTATAACGTTATGTATTATTACGATACAACGTATAACGTTATATAGTATTACGTGATAACGTATAAAGTTATGATCTATTAAGTTACAACGTATATCATTATATTGGATCACTATATGATGTATGACGTTACATACTATTACCTTACATCGAATAACTTTTTATTGGACCACTATATGACGTAAAACGTTATATACTATTACGTTACAACGTATAACGTTATGTATTATTACGTTACAACGTATAACGTTATGTACTATTACGTTATAACGTATAACGTTATGTACTATTACGTTATAACGTATAACGATATATTGGTTCACTATATGATGTACAAGGTTATATACTATTACGTTACAACGTATAACGTTATGTAGTATTACGTTATAACGTATAACGTTACATACTATTACGTTACATCGAATAACGTTATATTGGATCACTTTATGACGTAAAACGTTATATACTATTACGTTACAACGTATAACGTTATCCTCTATTACGTTATAAGGTATAACGCTATATTAGAATCACTATATGACGTGTAACGTTAAATACTATTACGTAATAACGTATAACGTTATGTATTTTTACGGTACAACGTATAACGTTATGTACTATTACGTTATTACGTATAATATTATACTGGATCACTATTTGATGTTTATCGCTACATACTATAACGTTACACCGAATAACGTTATACTGGATCACTATATGATGTATAACGTCACATACTATTACGTTACAACGTATAACGTTATGTACTATTACGTAATAACGTATAACGTTATGTACTATTACGTTATAACGCATAACGTTATATTGGATCACTATATGATTTGTAACGTTATATACTATTACGTTACAACGTGAAACGTTATATACTATTATGTTAGAAAGTATAACGTTATATTGGATCACTATTTGATGTATAACGTTACATACTATTACGCTACAACGTATAATGTTATGTACTATTACGTTATAACGTATAACGTTATACTAGATCACTATATGACGTAAAACGTTATATACTATTACGTTACAACGTATAACGTTATGTATTATTACGTTACAACGTATAACGTTATGTACTATTACGTTATAACGTATAACGTTATGTACTATTACGTTATAACGTATAACGATATATTGGATCACTATATGATGTACAAGGTTATATACTATTACGTTACAACGTATAACGATATGTAGTATTACGTTATAACGTATAACGTTACATACTATTACGTTACACCGAATAACCTTATATTGGATCACTATATGACGTAAAGCGTTATATACTATTACGTTACAACGTATAACGTTATGCATTATTACGTTACAACGTATAACGTTATGTACTATTACGTTATAATGTATAACGTTATGTACTATTACGCTATAATGTATAACGTTATGTACTATTACGTTATAACGTATAACGTTGTATTGGATCGCTATATGATGTGTAATGTTATATAATATTACGTTACAACGTGAAACGTTATGTACTATTATGTTATAACGTATAACGTTATGTACTATTACGTTATAACGTATAACGTTATGTACTATTACGTTATAACGTATAACGATATATTGGTTCACTATATGATGTACAAGGTTATATACTATTACGTTACAACGTATAACGATATGTAGTAATACGTTATAACGTATAACGTTACATACTATTACGTTACACCGAATAACGTTATATTGGATCACTATATGACGTAAAACGTTATATACTATTACGTTACAACGTATAACGTTATGTACTATTACGTTATAACGTATAACGTTATGTACTATTACGTTATAACGTATAACGATATATTGGTTCACTATATGATGTACAAGGTTATATACTATTACGTTACAACGTATAACGATATGTAGTATTACGTTATAACCTATAACGTTACATACTATTACGTTACACCGAATAACGTTATATTGGATCACTATATGACGTAAAACGTTATATACTATTACGTTACAACGTATAACGATATGTAGTATTACGTTATAACGTATAACGTTACATACTATTACGTTATAACGTATAACGTTATACTAGATCACTATATGACGTAAAACGTTATATACTATTACGTTACAACGTATAACGTTATGTATTATTACGTTACAACGTATAACGTTATGTACTATTACGTTATAACGTATAACGTTATATTGGATCGCTATATGATGTGTAATGTTATATAATATTTCGTTACAATGTGAAACGTTATGTACTATTATGTTAGAACGTATGACGTTATATTGGATGACTATATGATGTTTAACGTTACATACTATTACGTTACTACGTATAACGTTATGTATTATTACGTTACAACGTATAACGTTATGTACTATTACGTTACAACATATAACGTTGTATACTATTACGTTATAACGTATAACGGTATATCGGTTCACTATATGATGTATAAGGTTATGTACTATTACGTGACAACGTATAACGTTATGTATTTTTACGTTACAACGTATAACGTTATGTACTATTACGTTATTACGTATAATATTATACTGGATCACTATTTGATGTATATCGTTACATACTATTACGTTACACCGAATAACGTTATATTGGATCACTATATGACGTAAAACGTTATATACTATTACGTTACAACGTATAACGTTATGTATTATTACGTTACAACGTATAACGTTATGTACTATTACGTTATAACGTATAACGTTATACTAGATCACTATATGACGTAAAACGTTATATACTATTACGTTACAACGTATAACGTTATGTATAATTACGTTACAACGTATAACGTTATGTACTATTACGTTATAACGTATAACGTTATATTGGATCGCTATATGATGTGCAACGTTACAGACTATTACCTTACATCGAATAACGTCTTATTGGACCACTATATGACGTAAAACGTTATATACTATTACGTTACAACGTATAACGTTATGTATTATTATGTTACAACGTTTAACTTTATGTACTATTACGCTATAGCGTATAACGTTAAATTGGATCACTATATGATGTATAACGTTATATACTATTACGTTATAACGTATAACGTTATATTGGATCACTATATTTTGTATATCGTTATGTACTATTACATAATAACGTGTAACGTTATATTGGATCACTATATGATGTATAACGTTACATACTATTACGTTACAACGTATAATGTTATGTACTATTACGTTATAACGTATAACGTTATACTAGATCACTATATGACGTAAAACGTTATATACTATTACGTTACAACGTATAACGTTATGTATTATTACGTTACAACGTATAACGTTATGTACTATTACGTTATAACGTATAACGTTATGTACTATTACGTTATAACGTATAACGATATATTGGTTCACTATATGATGTACAAGGTTATATACTATTACGTTACAACGTATAACGTTATGTAGTATTACGTTATAACGTATAACGTTACATACTATTACGTTACATCGAATAACGTTATATTGGATCACTTTATGACGTAAAACGTTATATACTATTACGTTACAACGTATAACGTTATCCTCTATTACGTTATAAGGTATAACGCTATATTAGAATCACTATATGACGTGTAACGTTAAATACTATTACGTAATAACGTATAACGTTATGTATTTTTACGGTACAACGTATAACGTTATGTACTATTACGTTATTACGTATAATATTATACTGGATCACTATTTGATGTATATCGCTACATACTATAACGTTACACCGAATAACGTTATATTGGATCACTATATGACGTAAAACGTTATATACTATTACGTTACAACGTATAACGTTATGCATTATTACGTTACAACGTATAACGTTATGTACTATTACGTTATAACGTATAACGTTATGCTAGATCACTATATGACGTAAAACGTTATATACTATTACGTTACAACGTATAACGTTATGTATTATTACGTTACAACGTATAACGTTATGAACTATTACGTTATAACGTATAACGTTATACTAGATCACTATATGACGTAAAACGTTATATACTATTACGTTACAACGTATAACGTTATGTATTATTACGTTACAACGTATAACGTTATGAACTATTACGTTATAACGTATAACGTTATATTGGATCGCTATATGATGTGTAACGTTACATACTATTACCTTACATCGAATAACGTTTTATTGGACCACTATATGACGTAAAACGTTATATACTATTACGTTACAACGTATAACGTTATGTATTATTATGTTACAACGTTTAACTTTATGTACTATTACGCTATAGCGTATTACGTTAAATTGGATCACTATATGATGTATAACGTTATATACTATTACGTTATAACGTATAACGTTATACTGGATCACTATATGATGTATAACGTCACATACTATTACGTTACAACGTATAACGTTATGTACTATTACGTTATAACGTATAACGTTATACTAGATCACTATATGACGTAAAACGTTATATACTATTACGTTACAACGTATAACGTTATGTATTATTACGATACAACGTATAACGTTATATAGTATTACGTGATAACGTATAAAGTTATGATCTATTAAGTTACAACGTATAACATTATATTGGATCACTATATGATGTATAACGTTACATACTATTACCTTACATCGAATAACGTTTTATTGGACCACTATATGACGTAAAACGTTATATACTATTACGTTACAACGTATAACGTTATGTATTATTATGTTACAACGTTTAACTTTATGTACTATTACGCTATAGCGTATAACATTAAATTGGATCACTATATGATGTATAACGTTATATACTATTACGTTATAACGTGTAACGTTTTATTGGATCACTATATTTTGTATGTCGTTATGTACTATTACATAATAACGTGTAACGTTATATTGGATCACTATATGATGTACATCGTTATGTACTATTACGTTATAACGTATAACGTTATATTGGACCACTATATGATGTATATCGTTATGTACTATTACATAATAACGTGTAACGTTATATTGGATCACTATATGATGTATAACGTTATATACTATTACGTAATAACGTATAACGTTATGTACTATTACGTTATAACGTATAACGTTATATTGGATCACTATATGTTTTGTAACGTTATATACTATTACGTTACAACGTGAAACGTTATATACTATTATGTTGGAAAGTATAACGTTATATTGGATCACTATTTGATGTATAACGTTACATACTATTACGCTACAACGTATAATGTTATGTACTATTACGTTATAACGTATAACGTTATACTAGATCACTATATGACGTAAAACGTTATATACTATTACGTTACAACGTATAACGTTATGTATTATTACGTTACAACGTATAACGTTATGTACTATTACGTTATAACGTATAACGTTATGTATTATTACGTTAAAACGTATAACGATATATTGGTTCACTATATGATGTACAAGGTTATATACTATTACGTTACAACGTATTACGATATGTAGTATTACGTTATAACGTATAACGTTACATACTATTACGTTACAGCGAATAACGTTATATTGGATCACTATATGACGTATAACGTTAAATACTATTACGTAATAACGTATAACGTTATGTAGTATTACGTTATAACGTATAACGTTATGTACTATTACGTTACATCGAATAACGTTATATTGGATCACTATATGACGTAAAACGTTATATACTATTACGTTACAACGTATAACGTTATGTAGTATTACGTTATAACGTATAACGCTATATTGGATCACTATATGGCGTATAACGTTAAATACTATTACGTAATAACGCATAACGTTATGTACTATTACGTTATAACGTATAACGTTATATTTTATCACTATATGATGTGTAACGTTAAATACTATTACTTTACAACGTATAACGTTATGTGCTATTACGTTATAATGTATAACGTTATGTACTATTACGTTATAACGTATAACGTTATATTGGATCACTATATGATGTGTAATGTTATATAATATTACGTTACAATGTGAACCGCGATGTACTATTATGTTAGAACGTATAACGTTATATTGGATGACTATATGATGTTTAGCGTTACATACTATTACGTTACAACGTATAACGTTATGTACTATTACGTTATAACGTATAACGTTATATTAGATCACTATATGAAGTAAAACGTTATATACTATTACGTGACAACGTATAACGTTATGTATTTTTACGTTACAACGTATTACGTTATGTACTATTACGTTACAACGTATAACGTTATGTATTATTACGTTACAGCGTATGACGTTATATAGTATTACGTGATAACGTATAAAGTTATGATCTAATAAGTTGCAACGTATAACATTATATTGGATCACTATATGATGTATGACGTTACATACTATTACCTTACATCGAATAACGTTTTATTGGACCACTATATGACGTAAAACGTTATATACTATTACGTTATAACGTATAACGTTATATTGGATCACTATATGATGTATAACGTCACATACTATTACGTTACAACGTATAACGTTATGTACTATTACGTTATAACGTATAACGTTATACTAGATCACTATATGACGTAAAACGTTATATACTATTACGTTACAACGTGAAACGTTATGTACTATTATGTTATAACGTATAACGTTATGTACTACTACGTTATAACGTATAACGATATATTGGTACACTATATGACGTAAAACGTTATATACTATTACGTTACAACGTATAACGTTATCCTCTATTACGTTATAAGGTATAACGCTATATTAGAATCACTATATGACGTATAACGTTAAATACTATTACGTAATAACGTATAACGTTATGTATTTTTACGTTACAACGTATAACGTTATGTACTATTACGTTATTACGTATAATATTATACTGGATCACTATTTGATGTATATCGTTACATACTATTACGTTACACCGAATAACGTTATATTGGATCACTATATGACGTAAAACGTTATATACTATTACGTTACAACGTATAACGTTATGTACTATTACGTTACAACGCATAACGTTATGTATTATTACGTTACAACGTATAACGTTATGTACTATTACGTTACAACGTATAACGTTATGTACTATTACGTTATTACGTATAATATTATATTGGATCACTATATGACGTATAACGTTAAATACTATTACGTAATAACGTATAACGTTATGTAGTATTACGTTATAACGTATAACGTTACATACTATTACGTTACATCGAATAACGTTATATTGGATCACTATATGGCGTAAAACGTTATATACTATTACGTTACAACGTATAACGATATGTAGTATTACGTTATAACGTATAACGCTATATTGGATCACTATATGACGTATAACGTTAGATACTATCACGTAATAACGTATAACGTTATATTGGATCACTATATGATGTGTAATGTTATATAATATTACGTTACAACGTGAAACGCTATGTACTATTATGTTAGAACGTATAACGTTATATTGGATGACAATATGATGTTTAACGTTACATACTATTACGTTACAACGTATAACGTTATGTATTATTATGTTACAACGTTTAACTTTATGTACTATTACGCTATAGCGTATAACGTTAAATTGGATCACTATATGATGTATATCGTTATGTACTATTACATAATAAAGTGTAACGTTATATTGGATCACTATATGATGTACTTCGATATGTACTATTACGTTATAACGTATAACGTTATATTGGATCACTATATGATGTATAACGTTATATACTATTACGTAATAACGTATAACGTTATGTACTATTACGTTATAACGTATAACGTTATATTGGATCACTATATGATGTGTAACGTTATATATTATTACGTTACAACGTGAAACGTTATATACTATTATGTTAGAAAGTATAACGTTATATTGGATAACTATATGATGTATAACGTTACATACTATTACGTTACAACGTATAATGTTATGTTCTATTACGTTATAACGTATAACGTTATACTAGATCACTATATGACGTAAAAAGTTATATACTATTACGTTACAACGTATAACGTTATGTACTATTATGTTATAACGTATAACGTTATGTACTATTACGTCATAACGTATAACGATATATTGGTTCTCTATATAATGTACAAGGTTATATACTATTACGTTATAACGTATAACGTTTTTTTGGATCACTATATTTTGTATATCGTTATGTACTATTACATAATAAAGTGTAACGTTATATTGGATCACTATATGATGTATATCGTTATGTACTATTACATAATAACGTGTAACGTTATATTGGATCACTATATGATGTGTAACGTTATATACTATTACGTTATAACGTATAACGTTTTTTTGGCTCACTATATTTTGTATATCGTTATGTACTATTACATAATAAAGTGTAACGTTATATTGGATCACTATATGATGTACTTCGATATGTACTATTACGTTATAACGTATAACGTTATATTGGATCACTATATGATGTGTAACGTTATATACTATTAGGTTATAACGTATGACATTATGTACTATTACGTTATAACGTATAACGTTATACTAGATCACTATATGACGTAAAACGTTATATACTATTACGTTACAACGTATAACGTTATGTATTATTACGTTACAACGTATAACGTTATATTAGATCACTATATGACGTAAAACGTTATATACTATTACGTTACAACGTATAACGTTATGTATTATTACATCATAACGTATAACGTTATATTGGATCACTATATGATGTGTAACGTTATATACTATTACGTTACAACGGGAAACGTTATGTACTATTATGTTAGAAAGTATAACGTTATATTGGATCACTATATGATGTATAACGTTACATACTATTACGTTACAACGAATAACGTTATGTACTATTACGTTATAACGTATAACGTTATACTAGATCACTATATGACGTAAAACGTTATATACTATTACGTTACAACGTATAACGTTATGTACTATTACGTTATAACGTATAACGTTATATTATATCACTATATGATGTATAACGTCACATACTATTACGTTACAACGTATAACGTTATGTACTATTACGTTATAACGTATAACGTCATATTAGATCACTATATGACGTAAAACGTTATATACTATTACGTTACAACGTATAACGTTATGTACTATTACGTTATTACGTATAATATTATCACTATTTGATGTATAAGGTTATATACTGTTACGTTACAACGTATAACGTTATGTACTATTACGTTACATCGTATAACGTTATATTGGATCACTATATGACGTATAACGTTAAATACTATTACGTAATAACGTATAACGTTATGTACTATTACGTTATAACGTATAACGTTATATTGGATCACTATATGATGTGTAACGTTAAATACTATTACTTTACAACGTATAACGTTATGTGCTATTACATTATAATGTATAACGTTATGTACTATTACGTTATAACGTATAACGTTATATTGGATCACTATATGATGTGTAATGTTATATAATATTACGTTACAACGTGAACCGCGATGTACTATTATGTTATAACGTATAACGTTATATTTTATCACTATATGATGTTTAACGTTACATGCTATTACGTTACAACGTATAACGTTATATTAGATCACTATATGAAGTAAAACGTTATATACTATTACGTGACAACGTATAACGTTATGTATTTTTACGTTACAACGTATTACGTTATGTACTATTACGTTACAACGTATAACGTTATGTATTATTACGTTACAACGTATAACGTTATATAGTATTACGTGATAACGTATAAAGTTATGATCTATTAAGTTACAACGTATAACATTATAGTGGATCACTATATGAGGTATGACGTTACATACTATTACCTTACATCGAATAACGTTTTATTGGACCACTATATGACGTAAAACGTTATATACTATTACGTTACAACGCATAACGTTATGTATTATTACGTTACAACGTATAACTTTATGTACTATTACGCTATAGCGTATAACGTTAAATTGGATCACTATATGATGTATAACGCTATATACTATTACGTTATAACGTATAACGTTATATTGGATCACTATATGATGTATAACGTCACATACTATTACGTTACAACGTATAACGTTATGTACTATTACGTTATAACGTATAACGTTATACTAGATCACTATATGACGTAAAACGTTATATACTATTACGTTACAACGTATAACGTTATGTATTATTACGTTACAACGTATAACGTTAAATAGTATTACGTGATAACGTAATGTAACATAACGTAAAAGTTATGATCTATTAAGTTACAACGTATAACATTATATTGGATCACTATATGATGTATAACGTTACATACTATTACCTTACATCGAATAACGTTTTATTGGACCACTCTATGACGTAAAACGTTATATACTATTACGTTACAGCGTATAACGTTATGTATTATTATGTTACAACGTTTAACTTTATGTACTATTACGCTATAGCGTATAACGTTAAATTGGATCACTATATGATGTATAACGTTATATACTATTACGTTATAACGTATAACGTTTTATTGGATCACTATATTTTGTATATCGTTATGTACTATTACATAATAACGTGTAACGTTATATTGGATCACTATATGATGTACATCGATATGTACTATTACGTTATAACGTATAACGTTATATTGGATCACTATATGATGTATATCGTTATGTACTATTACATAATAACGTGTAACGTTATATTGGATCACTATATGATGTATAACGTTATATACTATTACGTAATAACGTATAACGTTATGTACTATTACGATATAATGTATAACGTTATGTACTATTACGTTATAACGTATAACGTTATATTGGATCACTATATGATGTATAATGTTACATACTATTACGTTACAACGTATAACGTTATGCATTATTACGTTACAACGTATAACGTTATGTACTATTACGTTATTACGTATAATATTATCACTATTTGATGTATAAGGTTATATACTATTACGTTACAACGTATAACGTTATGTACTATTACGTTACATCGTATAACGTTATATTGGATCACTATATGACGTATAACGTTAAATACTATTACGTAATAACGTATAACGCTATGTACTATTACGTTATAACGTATAACGTTATATTGGATCGCTATATGATGTGTAATGTTATATAATATTACGTTACAACGTGAAACGTTATGTACTATTATGTTAGAACGTATGACGTTATATTGGATCACTATATGATGTATAACGTTACATACTATTACGTTACAACGTATAATGTTATGTACTATTACGTTATAACGTATAACGTTATACTAGAACACTATATGACGTAAAACGTTATATACTATTACGTTACAACGTATAACGTTATGTATTATTACGTTACAACGTATAACGTTATGTACTATTACGTTATAACGTATACCGTTATATTGGATCGCTATATGATGTGTAATGATATATAATATTACGTTACAACGCGAAACGTTATGTACTATTATGTTAGAACGTATGACGTTATATTGGATGACTATATGATGTTTAACGTTACATACTATTACGTTACAACGTATAACGTTATGTACTATCACGTTATAACGTATAACGTTATATTAGATCACTATATGACGTAAAACGTTATATACTATTACGTTACAACGTACAACGTTATGTATTATTACGTTACAACGTATAACGTTATGTACTATTACGTTACAACATATAACGTTGTGTACTATTACGTTATAACGTATAACGATATATCGGTTCACTATATGATGTATAAAGTTATGTACTATTACGTGACAACGTATAACGTTATGTATGTTTACGTTACAACGTATAACGTTATGTACTATTACGTTATTACGTTTAATATTATACTGGATCACTATTTGATGTATATCGTTACATACTATTACGTTACACCGAATAACGTTATATTGGATCACTATATGACGTAAAACGTTATATACTATTACGTTACAACGTATAACGTTATGCATTATTACGTTACAACGTATAACGTTATGTACTATTACGTTATAACGTATAACGTTATACTAGATCACTATATGACGTAAAACGCTATATACTATTACGTTACAAAGTATAACGTTATGTATTATTACGTTACAACGTATAACGTTATGTACTATTACGTTATAACGTATAACGTTATACTAGATCACTATATGACGTAAAACGTTATATACTATTACGTTACAACGTATAACGTTATATTGGATCACTATATGATGTATATCGTTATGTACTATTACATAATAACGTGTAACGTTATATTGGATCGCTATATGATGTGCAACGTTACATACTATTACCTTACATCGAATAACGTCTTATTGGACCACTATATGACGTAAAACGTTATATACTATTACGTTACAACGTATAACGTTATGTACTATTATGTTATAACGTATAACGTTATACTAGATCACTATATGACGTAAAACGTTATATACTATTACGTTACAACGTATAACGTTATGTATTATTACGATACAACGTATAACGTTATATAGTATTACGTGATAACGTATAAAGTTATGATCTATTAAGTTACAACGTATAACATTATATTGGATCACTATATGATGTATGACGTTACATACTATTACCTTACATCGAATAACGTTTTATTGGACCACTATATGACGTAAAACGTTATATACTATTACGTTACAACGTATAACGTTATGTATTATTAGGTTACAACGTTTAACTTTATGTACTATTACGCTATAGCGTATAACGTTAAATTGGATCACTATGTGATGTATAACGATATATACTATTACGTTATAACGTATAACGTTATATTGGATCACTATATGATGTATAACGTCACATACTATTACGTTACATCGTATAACGTTATGTACTATTACGTTATAACGTATAACGTTATACTAGATCACTATATGACGTAAAACGTTATATACTATTACGTTACAACGTATAACGTTATGTATTATTACGTTACAACGTATAACGTTATATAGTATTACGTGATAACGTATAAAGTTATGATCTATTAAGTTACAACGTATAACATTATATTGGATCACTATATGTTGTATAACGTTACATACTATTACCTTACATCGAATAACGTTTTATTGGACCACTATATGACGTAAAACGTTATATACTATTACGTTACAACGTATAACGTTATGTATTATTATGTTACAACGTTTAACTTTATGTACTATTACGCTATAGCGTATAACGTTAAATTGGATCACTATATGATGTATAACGTTATATACTATTACTTTATAACGTATAACGTTATATTGGATCACTATATGATGTATAACGTCACATACTATTACGTTACAACGTATAACGTTATGTATTATTATGTTACAACGTTTAACTTTATGTACTATTACGCTATAGCGTATAACGTTAAATTGGATCACTATATGATGTATAACGTTATATACTATTACGTTATAACGTATAACGTTATATTGGATCACTATATGATGTATAACGTCACATACTATTACGTTACAACGTATAACGTTATGTACTATTACGTTATAACGTATAACGTTATACTAGATCACTATATGACGTAAAACGTTATATACTATTACGTTACAACGTATAACGTTATGCATTATTACGTTACAACGTATAACGTTATGTACTATTACGTTATAACGTATAACGTTATACTAGATCACTATATGACGTAAAACGTTATATACTATTACGTTACAACGTATAACGTTATGTATTATTACGTTACAACGTATAACGTTATGTACTATTACGTTATAACGTATAACGTTATACTAGATCACTATATGACGTAAAACGTTATATACTATTACGTTACAACGTATAGCGTTATGTATTATTACGTTACAACGTATAACGTTATGTACTATTACGTTATAACGTATAACGTTATATTGGATCGCTATATGATGTGCAACGTAACATACTATTACCTTACATCGAATAACGTCTTATTGGACCACTATATGACGTAAAACGTTATATACTATTACGTTACAACGTATAACGTTATGTATTATTACGATACAACGTATAACGTTATATAGTATTACGTGATAACGTATAAAGTTATGATCTATTAAGTTACAACGTATAACACTATATTGGATCACTATATGATGTATGACGTTACATACTATTACCTTACATCGAATAACTTTTTATTGGACCACTATATGACGTAAAACGTTATATACTATTACGTTACAACGTATAACGTTATGTATTATTACGTTACAACGTATAACGTTATGTACTATTACGTTATAACGTATACCGTTATATTGGATCGCTATATGATGTGTAATGATATATAATATTACGTTACAACGCGAAACGTTATGTACTATTATGTTAGAACGTATGACGTTATATTGGATGACTATATGATGTTTAACGTTACATACTATTACGTTACAACGTATAACGTTATGTACTATCACGTTATAACGTATAACGTTATATTAGATCACTATATGACGTAAAACGTTATATACTATTACGTTACAACGTATAACGTTATGTATTATTACGTTACAACGTACAACGTTATGTACTATTACGTTATTACGTTTAATATTATACTGGATCACTATTTGATGTATATCGTTACATACTATTACGTTACACCGAATAACGTTATATTGGATCACTATATGACGTAAAACGTTATATACTATTACGTTACAACGTATAACGTTATGCATTATTACGTTACAACGTATAACGTTATGTACTATTACGTTATAACGTATAACGTTATACTAGATCACTATATGACGTAAAACGCTATATACTATTACGTTACAAAGTATAACGTTATGTATTATTACGTTACAACGTACAACGTTATGTACTATTACGTTATTACGTTTAATATTATACTGGATCACTATTTGATGTATATCGTTACATAGTATTACGTTACACCGAATAACGTTATATTGGATCACTATATGACGTAAAACGTTATATACTATTACGTTACAACGTATAACGTTATGCATTATTACGTTACAACGTATAACGTTATGTACTATTACGTTATTACGTTTAATATTATACTGGATCACTATTTGATGTATATCGTTACATACTATTACGTTACACCGAATAACGTCTTATTGGACCACTATATGACGTAAAACGTTATATACTATTACGTTACAACGTATAACGTTATGTATTATTACGATACAACGTATAACGTTATATAGTATTACGTGATAACGTATAAAGTTATGATCTATTAAGTTACAACGTATAACATTATATTGGATCACTATATGTTGTATAACGTTACATACTATTACCTTACATCGAATAACGTTTTATTGGACCACTATATGACGTAAAACGTTATATACTATTACGTTACAACGTATAACGTTATGTATTATTATGTTACAACGTTTAACTTTATGTACTATTACGCTATAGCGTATAACGTTAAATTGGATCACTATATGATGTATAACGTTATATACTATTACGTTATAACGTATAACGTTTTATTGGATCACTACATTTTGTATATCGTTATGTACTATTACATAATAACGTGTAACGTTATATTGGATCACTATATGCTGTACATCGATATGTACTATTACGTTATAACGTATAACGTTATATTGGATCACTATATGATGTGTAACGTTATATACTATTACGTTACAACGTGAAACGTTATATACTATTATGTTAGAAAGTATAACGTTATATTGGATCACTATATGATGTATAACGTTACATACTATTACGTTACAACGTATAATGTTATGTACTATTACGTTATAACGTATAACGTTATACTAGATCACTATATGACGTAAAACATTATATACTATTACGTTACAACGTATAACGTTATCCTCTATTACGTTATAAGGTATAACGCTATATAAGAATCACTATATGAAGTATAACGTTAAATACTATTACGTAATAACGTATAACGCTATGTACTATTACGTTATAACGTATAACGTTATATTGGATCGCTATATGATGTGTAATGTTATATAATATTACGTTACAACGTGAAACGTTATGTACTATTATGTTAGAACGTATGACGTTATATTGGATCACTATATGATGTATAACGTTACATACTATTACGTTACAACGTATAATGTTATGTACTATTACGTTATAACGTATAACGTTATACTAGAACACTATATGACGTAAAACGTTATATACTATTACGTTACAACGTATAACGTTATGTATTATTACGTTACAACGTATAACGTTATGTACTATTACGTTATAACGTATACC